>NW_019732857.1:2355342-2502700 GCF_002891405.2 Cryptotermes secundus | reverse complement strand
TATAATGCCGTGCTTTCCCCCGAAAAGTCATCCGACAACCCGGGGGAACATGTCCCTTCCATCTTCAGGGCTCAACAGTAAGCTGGGCTAGAAGGCATGAAGCAGGCAGCAAGCTTATTGTTCCAGTATAACTTACACTTTACCTGCATCATTTCTGTGTAAGGCGGTTCAGCTTACATACATTGATTTATGGCATAATATGCTGACACGATTTACATCTGTGTTGCTTATTTGAAACAGTTTCTAATGTGGTGTTCTTATAAAATAAAGAAAATATAATTGTTGACTCTATACAGTCTGAAATCTGTTGTATATTCTTTGCAAGAGGGGGCATGCGGTAGTGTAGTTGGTTGAGGGGCTATGCTACAAGCCGCAAGGTCGCCGGTTCAAGTCCCGATAAGGTCATTGGATTTTTTCAATCGACCTAATCCTAATCCTAACCCTAATCCATGGTGTCGACTCAGCCTCTAACAGAAATGAGTACCAGGAATTAATTAAATAATTTAACTGGGGAGTAAAGCGTGGCCGGCGCGTAAGGCTGACAACCTTATCGCCATCTTTGGGCCGATTGTCTAGATAATGTAGGACCCTCAACGTCTCTCAACCCTATGGGCCTTCATGGCCTGGTACCTTTATTCTTTCTTTACTCTTTGCAAAGAATGAATTGTAATGTTGTTGAAATGTGTAATTTCGTAAAGAACTTGGAAAATATAATGGAATGCACATTTTCATTACTTTTGTTATTGTAGGCATTTTGAATATGAATTCTTCCCGATCATAATACGAACACCTATTATTACGATAAAGATCGATTCTACCCCTTAATGATTTAATGTTGTCACGTGTTCGAGTGAGTTTTGCATTGGAAATTGGATTTATTGCACACGTTTACAGCTCGTGACTATATAGATCACTATCACGCACAGGCTGGTATCGTCAGTCACGTTGCTTGGTAGGGGCTTCAAACGGCGGACGTTCCTATGCTTACGTCCTTACAGGGTGGCGACCATCTCACACCAACCTCATACTCTGACGGCTGCCTTCAGCTGGTACCTCCTTCATTTGTTAGCTCTCGGACTGGACTGATTTCCAACTGCCAACCTCCAACTTCATCTTCAATTCTCGACTGACTTTGAGCTCAACTAACTAGCTTTCAACTGCCGAACTACGTGACAAAGTCAAAGTCAACGTCAAGGTTTTGTTATGACCGACGGTCTACACCCAATCGGCTCCTTATATAGCCTCAGCTCGGATTCCATAGAAAACACCGCTTCCAACAGTTCCTCTGTTGTTGCGCGCACGTTGCTTATCAATATCTCTGATATTTTTTCCTGCTTACGAAGCTGTTGCCTAGTAATGTTTGTCTTTCGTCCCTTATTCTGGCTGTGTCAGGCCTTATGTAACAATATATTTGTCTCTCACTGCAGTGAAATGTCACAGATTGGCATGATTATAGGTTTAGCGTGATTGTATCCTTACAGAGTTGATGGTGGTATGTTTCCTTTTCCGGCGTGATTCATGAATCAATTTCCAGCCTTCTTTCAGCCTAATATGGATCGCAAAGACGTAGGTTAAAAGGACGTGGACACGATATATTTGGCTCAGGATAGGAACCAATGGCCGGCTCGTGTGCATAGGGGAAGAACCTTTGGTTCTCTTAAAAGGCATGTAGTTTCACTCTCTGAGTGACTTTTAACTCCTCAGTGGAAACTCTGTTGCATAAGTTTTTATTTAAAGAATCGCATCGAATTGCAGAGTGGCTTGTGAATAGTGAATTATATTTTCTTAGGCCTTTTGAGCGAATTTCAGTCTCTTCTGCAATTGCAGACAGGCGTTTCGCCTGCTTCGAGGGTGCGAGATCTCACAACCGAAATTGCTGTGCTTCTGTTTCCTCTGTCATACGTCGGTCATTTATCGAAGTGTTCTTCCCTTTGCCAAGTTACCTTTCTTTGTCTCTTCTGGGGACAAACTTTTTGTCTGCTCCATGCTTCTTCATTCGTTGCAGTGTGAGTACGCTTGTCTGTGTCTTCGAGGCTGCAAAACTGCGACTGTGTTTGCCGAAACGCTGCAAAATAAAATATTGTTTATTTGTGATATACGTAATACTACAAAGACCTCAGATTTCTGTAGTGCATTCAATTGGATTGTGTTCAATGTAGTTATTGAACTCCGTCTAAAATATATTAAATTCCTTTGTTAGAGGCATTTGGTTCAGACAGTACAGAAATGAACGGTTCAGTTTCCCGTGGCGCAATTTGTGTGGAACTTTATTCAAACAGGTTTCTATAAGTTTAAAAATTCCAATTGTTTTGCAACAGCAACACGTGTGTTTCGGAGAGCTAGATTAGTTTAATAAACTACTTTCCAGTGACACAAAGAGAAGTTATGGAGGCTGATAACATTTAGCTGAGGCCGAAATGCTTACAGGGCACTGAAAAGAGAACCCATTAACACAAGTCTGGAAGTATACATAGTTGGCATTCCAGTCACCAGTCCGCCATGTTGAAAAATGAACTGAAAATTGGGAACCTAGACCTTAATACATTAATTGAGATTTAAGCATACGATATGAGATATTGTGGTTCCGTCCATTCTATCGCTGATAATATGTCTGCTAGAAGTAATGACAAAGAGATTTGTCGATTTTGTTCAAATTATACGAAAGAGAAGCTGATCGAAAACATCGTGGGAACTAAGTTTCACTTTATGAGAATTCTTGCGACCGCTCATTTATGTGGATCAGTCCCACATTCCACCTTTAAAGTCTGACGAGCCCTAACACGTAAGTTCACTTCCCGGAACTGATGTCTACAAAACTCTCTATGTGTAGACTGCTAGTACTGAGATTATACGTTTGTGTCGATAAAGGGAATTTTTGACACTGTGCCATACACACCTGTGTATTATACAGTTTTCTTACAGAGTTTTGTGTACCCATGAAACTAGTCGCTAGTCCCATGTGACACGGTTTCGGAAATGCAAGGAAATTCTGCCATCCGTGTAAGGAAACACGTCCATGCACAGATGCGGTTTGGAGACGCGGACGAGACTACAGGCGCGGAACAGATTCACGGCAGGTTACCCGCATGTAACGTGCATACACGTATGTCTTGCCCCGCCATAGCTCAAGCGGTTAGCCGCTGGCTTCCCACCGCCGCTGCCCGGATTCGATCCCGGGTCTGGTCAAGTGGGATTTGTGGTGGACAAAGTGGCGCTGGGGCAGGTTTTCTCCGAGTACTTCGATTTCCCCTGCCAATCTTCATTCCACCAATTGCTCCACAATCACCCTCACCTATCATCTGGGGCTGGTGGCCGCAGTACAAGGACTTAGTCCCACCCCACTAGCAATAAAAAAAAACTACTCTTTACGTGTTTGAGGTAGTCTCTTGGGTTCCCGTAATGGGTATACGTGGTACTTACCTCCTTAGCTATGATCCTAGCGCGCACCTGGCATTTCTATTGACATTTTTCTCTCGTATTCTCTCATAAGCGTAAAGTTCCAAATGAGCTATATTTTATTCTGTATATTTTATATTTTCTTGTATATCATATAACCATCATAATTTGGGGTCACAGATCTCGTTACAAACAGCTCTGTCTAATAACACCAGAATCCACATAATTAATTTCACTTTTGTTTAGTCATTCTCTTTACACGTATATTCTTCTCACAATTGTGATTTATGTTTTTCCTACAGTACTCACTTTGGGTAATCATGGAATACATATCAGGGATCACATACGCCATTTGTGTAGTAGGTGGATTCCGACGTTTCGGAGGAACATATTACCTCAGTGATTAGTGCTACAATATGAATCATCGTCACGAAAACCTCAAATCTAACAGATATGCTTCAGAGTTCACGCATCATACGTCCTCAGATACCGTGGCCTTGCGGGCCACAGACGAGCGAATGTAAGGATAAGAATTGGGGACTTGTCTTCACAGAAACAAACGTTTTTATTTATCAAGTCACAACATGTTTCTGCTGAGAGGCCATCATCAAATGATTTTTTAGTAAACACACAAATGATGACGGACTATGTATAAACTCTCTTGCTAGTTTAAAACTTTTTTTTATTTTTTATTTATTTTTTTGTGTTTTATAATAGCACTGTAGTTCATCTATAGTCCGTTAATATTTGTGTTAATTCCTCAGGAATCGCTTAATGATGGCCTCTCTGGGTTGGATCATGATTTGAATTTGTAAATAAAAATCATTGTGTGTGTATGTGAAACGGCAACCGCTCCATTTCTATTTCTAAGCAACACTACAAGAATATGCAGACCCTTTGTAGTAGTTGGAAGGAAGACGATACGCCCCGTCACGTGGTATCTTAATTGTGTTTCCTGGTGAGTTCATCTTGTTAACTCGTAGGCTAGGATAGCGAGTTTTATGTAGCGCAGAATGGGAAAGAATTTCCGAATAATTTACGTCATGTTGTACGGGTGCTCTTCCCGTGTATTTTGCTGCAGCCAGTGGGGAATATTACTACTAGAAATAGGGCATAGTCTCCTGTACTGAGCCTGGACTGACAGAGGCCTTGTATATATTGTACGTTGGAGTAGATATTAAGTATAACCCTGTAAATAAGTGTACACATTGACAATGGACTTAATACGTATTATTACGGACTACGACTGATTAATGACAGACCCGACCTCTCGTCAGAGAAGGCGCCCCAGATGGACAGGACAGTAACATTCATATAAAGAGAAATATCTGGTCATGAGCCCCAGCTGGGGCTCGACACCAAGCCAGACACACTGACTGATTGTCAGTTGCAATATAACTTTGAATTTGACTTTGAGTAGCTGCACAATTGGCTGCTTCTGAAGAAGGGCTCAGCTCCAGGACTGAGTGATTTATACCTCTATGTTAGACAGGGGATCGTGATGGATAGGGTAGTCAGATAAGTGGCTAGGCATGGGACAGCGGAACTCAGTACCCGATAGGGGCAATGGAATGTATGCTCTTTACCATCTGGCCCATGATAGTTAAGGACCTAATCTGCCACACTGGTTGGATGCAGTTTCTTCTAAGCCAAGATTTCTCCAGATCCTACTTCCCCCCAACCCCCAACATACGTACACGTATTTTCACGGCCTGGTACCCACCTTGAACAGAATGGTCTACATATATATATATAGCTTAATATTCCCTTGAACATTACTCATTACAACACAGAGCGGATAGGTGAACGCCGGCTCTCCCTGGTAGTTCCCTGTCTCTTCAGACACATATCTGTTTAATACCTGGTATAGGCCACGGCCACATCATTTCTAATTGATGAGTCATCCTACCATCCTACGCTATGTAGTCTCAAGAATTAACACATAATTAAATATCCCATTAATAATAATTATAGTAATAGTAATGCTCCGGTCTGGAAAACTGAGATTAACGGCCGTGGGGATCCGTTGCGCTGACCACGCGACACCCTCTATCCGCTAAAGTTGACGCTAACTTCGCCGACAAGCGGCAGTCGCTTAGCCGGGATAGTTCGTTTGCGGACTACAGGCCAAGGAGTTTTTTAATAATGTTAATAATAATACACGTGAAAATATCTCTAGACTTTGCATATTGCAGTTACATGTGTAGCAATGTGTATGCCTTTCATCTGATGTAAATGAACATACAGTCCAGTCAAGTATCCAGACCCACAAAGAACGGGTATGGAAATTACATGCGTGGCCTAATCTGCTGAAGTATTCGTTTTCCTTCTTTTATTAACCCATAAGACCAAATATTTCACCGGTCGAAGTTTCTGTTAGTGATGCCTGTGCGAGGTTCACAAACTTCTCCATTTCTTCCGACTTGGACCACATCCGATTTCATCCTGAAACGTTTTACTGAAGATACGAACAAATGCAAGGAGGAAACGGTAAAGGGAAACTGGAATCTGTAGAACGGGACACTCGGCTGCTCCAGACCGTCAGTTCCGAGGGCGGAAATTGAACTGTCAGACTAATGTAACTTCAGTTTTCCATTTACATTTCTCCACTCGTAATAGCTGTTCCGTGTTATATGAATTTAATAAGAATTTATACTTACGTCCATTGTAAGCCTGCTAGGGAATTTAATTTTCATCTTGTTTCTTTTTTATGGTAGTAGAGAGAGAAAGAGAGAGCAGAGGCGTTAAACGTTGGGCAGGCAGTGTTATTTATTAATGTGCGAAAAAGGAAGACGAATAATGAAAAAAATCTTTTGCTTCTTAGGTTTTGTTTTTATTTCATAGAAAAGAACACACTGCAATGCATGCAGTCTTTTTTTTTTTTGTACTAGATAAGCAAGAACCTTTGTTACCCCAACCGCCGCTTTTAACTGAAAGGCTATTGTTCCATCTCTGGAGGAACTTTCGCTTATTTGTTGGCAAGGGCAACGATGCTCTGTTTCTTGAGTGACAAGAATATTATTGTATTTTAATTTTCCTCTTCTATTCTTTGTGTTCGACGATAATTCTATACACAGTATACCTGGTGTATTGGTGATGTATAGGAAGGGATGTGGAAGGAGATGCTGTTGGCCTAATTTAAAGCATTCTTCCGCCATTCGCCCGGGAGGGCGGGAGTGAAAAAAAATATGAAAGACGTTTTAATAATCCCGGACCCTCAATCGAAATTAAAACCCGGATCCTCCTGAGAACGAAGCAGGAGCGCATAGTATTCAGCATTTGGTCTGTTTATATTTTGTAACATCGGAGAGATCTGTGTTCATTAGCGTGTTATTTCATTCATCACTGCACACACGATAGCTTTCCTTTTGTGTAGTGGCAGTCTGGTCTACACGCGGAACAGAGGCTAGCTCTGAATGGCTGCGACAAAACAAACTCCGTGGCATGGAAGTCCACAAGCGAACTATACCAATCGAGCGATCGCCGCTTGTCGGCGAAGTTAGTGCCAAGTTTTGCGGATAGATGGTGTCGCGTGGTCAGCGCAACGGTTCCACATGGCCGTTAATCTCGGTTTTCTAGACCGGAGCCGCTATTTCCTTCAATCAGCTCCTCAATTATCTTCACGAGGCTGAGTGAATCCCTTTCCAGACCAACAACTTCTCGGAAAATTTGGTATCGCCGGGAATCGAACCCGGGACCTCTGGATCTATAGGCAGGAACTCTGACCACTAGACCACAGAGGCAGTCGAACGATTACGACATTTATGATAATATCAGGAGTCCCGTCTTCCGGGATGTTACACCGTGTAGTCTAGTAGATGTTTACATTATGTAACACCTCAGACGAATATGATCTTCATAAACGTCGCCCTGAGAAACTGAAGAGTGTAGTGTCAGTATTGTTAACATTACGAACGAAAATTCACTTCAGCAAAACTAACATACATAGTATAGAACCTCTACATCAAGATAGCCAGGTGGCACAATATCTGCCCCATATAAGAGGGACGATGGGAGGACGAACACGAGCCTGCATGGTTTACGAATTTTAATTATTGACAATCCAAAAAATTTTTAATTAGCATCAAGAAATTTTATACAATTTTTTAAAAAACTTTACATTCCCAGGAAACTGCTGTGTTTGTGAAATGTTCTATTTTGTATACTATGTATTGTAGCATATAAGTGTACGTACTTTACATCTGAACAACTTATGTGATGGTGGTTTCCTATTTGTAGTGATGTTTGTCCTCTGAAGATGGTCCACAGAGACCGAAACATGTAAGGGTGTTAAGTTTTCATGTAGTAAAAATCTTACAGGTCACATTGGACGGAGTGATTTATATTTGTAAAAAACTCCGTGGTTTTAGTCCGCAAGCGAAGTATACCGACCGAGCGACCGCCGCTTGTCGGCGAAATTACTGCCAACTTTAGCGGTTAGAGGGTGTCGCGTGGTCAGTGGAACGAATCTCCACGGCCATTAATTTCGGTTTTCTGGACGGGAGCAGCGATTCCCTTGAAATAATCCCATGAGTGTTAGCCGTCGTTTCTGAGGAACCTGTAACCTTCATCTTCAAAGTCTAAGAATAAACCAAGCAATAATCCAGCATGGATCAGGCAGGAAGAAATGCTGAAGATGGAGGCGGAGTGTTGCTCCGAAATGTCAGTTGATTTTCGTTGGTCTAGACGGCACTGTATCATAGGAGATCTTATCTCTCTCTCTCTCTCTCTGTATATATATATATATATATATATATATGGCTCTACAGCCATTCGGACCTTGGCCGATTTTTCAGTTTCTTAATCCTATACACAGACAGTAGGACTCCTTGGTAGGGGATCATCCAGTGGCAAGGCCTCTACCTACAGGCAGAACAACAGAAACACAGAATAAACACAGATGTCCATGCCTCGAGTGGGATTCGAACCAACAATCACAATGTTCAAGCGGAAGAAGACGGCACATGTCTTAGACCGCGCGGTCAATGTGATCGGCTCACAGGAGATCTGTCAGTTTTGTGAAGTAATTATTTCTTGGAGAAGGAACTGTCTCACATTCCAAAGAAGACGGTTAGCTCTCTGCAACACAGTAAGAAGCCACAGGCAGGTTGCGTACGGAGACAGTAATTCCGGAGTCGTGGCGTTGTTGCCGTGTTCTCATATTGCAAGAGGGGTATGAATCCTTGTGACAGATAGCGACTGTCTCCGTTTTCTTCGCTATTCTCGTTTTATTGCCCCACAGTTTCTCATTACACCCTTAATTATATCATGACTCGAAGAGAATTAATTGTCTAGCTGAGTGATGCTCTACAATCGCACAAAGGCGCTGTTTCAAATTCACCTCCTGCCTCGAACATCCTCTCAGCAAGGCCGCTGCACTTTATTTTCTGAAAAGATCGCACCCGGAAACTGCATCCGCAACACAATACAGCCTTTATATTCTTTGAAAGCAGCTAGACATTACTTTGATATGAACGAAAATTCGTAAGCCTGCTATGTACTTCTTTGTGTGTAAGAGGAGTTTTCAGACAATTAGGAATCTGTGTTCGAAAAATCCACTCTAGGAGATGGCTCTACTTCGGTTTATCCCAGAACATGTAGATTCTACACCCTTTAAGACTGGTTTATGTTCTGAAAGTAGCCTGTAAAGGAGCACCATGTTAAACTTATTAGATGAATAAATTCATGAAATGAGTTCTGTCTTCCTATACTTCAACATACTCGTCCCACCTACTTAAATCTTACCGATTAAATACAGAAAACTAGAAATTTATTGAGAATGAATAAGGGTTTGACAACGATGAAGACTCGTGTTGTGGTCCTGCGCGTTACGATGTGTGTAGCCCGCTAGGTTGGTATCAGCGTTACGGAGGATTGTACACCCTCCATCATCCAGCCTAGAGACGAAGGCAACGGGTTCCTGCCAAATTTTGATGACTACATACCTGGCTACAAGATGTTATAAAGCAGTCCACAGTATGGAGTAAACATTATTATTTTCTTTGCATTTATGTAGGAATGATCGCCTTTGTGGTATAGTGGTAAGAATTCCTGGCTACAGATCCAGAAGTCCCGGGTTCGATTCCAAGCGCTACCAGATTTTCTGAGAAGTAATGGTACTCGAACGGGGTCCACTCAGCCTCGTGAGGATAATTGAGGAGCTTTTTCAAATAAAAAGCTGCTCCGGTCTAGAAAATCGAGATTAACGTCCATGGGGATCCGTTGCGCTGACGACGCGACACCCTCTATCCACTAAAGTTGGCACTAACTTCGCCGACAAGCGGCGGCCGCTCGGTCGGTATAATTCGGTTGCGAACTACACGCCACATGTTTGTTTTTGTTTAGGAATAACGTCTTCTCATTGCACAGGAACAACAGAAGACGATCCAAGAAAATGTGGCTGCAAAGTTTAGAAAATTAAGTAGTAATGAAATGCATCACTTACAACCCTCACCTGTCGCTAACAGAGTCTCATTAAATCTAGGAGGATAAGACATTTACACGTACGAGTGTGTCAGAATATTTCAATAAAAGTCGCTTGCTTCAGATTTTATGACAATTTGTTTGCCGGTTCTCGAACTGTTACCTGCGGACATATTAACAGGCAGAAATGTTAGACTAACAGGTAAATGGAATCTATAGGTATGCTATATCCGTTGAAGTCATGTCGCGATAACCATTTAGGCTGGAATATTTTGTATGCTTAAAATTCTTTGCGGATTAGGTTTCATCATATGAACTGCGCCCTGGTTTACCCTCTGACTGTTGGTGGTTTATTAGTTGGGAGCAAATGAATACAGAGGACTCGCATTAGCCGAGTTCAAACCTGTGAGTAATACTGTACTTTCGTAATATCGCAACATTACAAGCACGTGATTAAAGCTCGAACAAGTAGCTTTGTGATCGGTAACGTCTAGTTAATTAGAATGCAACTAAAATTAAAAAAATATTTTTCTGAAGACAAGGACACTTTCTTGTGACGTACACATTTTTTCTGGTGGTTTCCGCACATTGAAACGGTGACTGATATCGATTTTAAGACGGTCTAGACATAGTTCTGCTGGGAAATGTGGGACATCCCCTTATTCTGTACTTGCACTTCTAAAATTATTTATGCAGAAACGCTGCTTTGTTAAGTGGCAGTAAGGAGAAAGGGAAAGAGACAAGAGAGGGTACACAACCTGCCAGCAAGTAGGTATTCTGCAGTTCATTCTTTTCTCGGTTTGCAATCCGCTCTTTGCACTAAACACACAAAGCTAATGCCCAACAGCGAAATTATGTCTGTTCTTCCACGTACAAATACTTAATCTCCGAAACTGCTGAATGGATTTAGATGAAATATATTCTTGTGGAATTACATTGAACGTCTACTGGTGACTTCTGTTTTTATTCGAGCTACACACGAAGCTCAATTCCATCTCTATCGATTTTCATACAGAGAGATGGTGCATTGGTGTACTGCTTATAGTTGTCATTATTATCTACACGTTGAATCTGGAACAGTTTTTGATATAACGAAATACAAGGAAAGCAGTTTATGACCTCAACAAGTATGTGGTCTGTGATTACCTTCACAAAGGTATATTTGTTTGTACAATGAATTGACTTCACCATAGAATCTCAGTGAGCTCAAAAATATACTTCTCACTGTTTTTTATTGTTATACCTTGCCTATTCAGCTTTATGGTCTTTTACTTTCGTCGGCAGCGCCATTCGCACGAAATGTCTTCAATTGTTTTCTCACCTTGAACCTTAATATAGTTACCGTTTCTTCTGTAAAATGGCAGTTAATATGAATCAAGCCCAGTTACTCGTTTGACGGATGTTTTATAATAATAATGTTAATAACAACAACAAAGCCGATCACAGTGGCCCCGCGATCTAAAACACGAACTGTCTTCGCTCGCTCGAACGCTGGTCCGACAAAGCTCTATAGAGCCATAGACAGATAGAACGTAGACGGCCGCATTCATAGCTCAAGCAGTTAGTCGCTGGCTTCCCACCGCGGCGGCCCAGGTTCCATCTCGGGTTTGATCAAATGGGATTTGTGGTGGACAAAGTGACGCTGGGGCAGGTTTTCTCGGAGTACTTCTGTTTCCCCTGCCAATCTTCATTCCACCATATTCTCCATCATCATAATCACCCGGGGCAGGCTACAATAGGCTAACCAGTGGACGCCGTCCCGAGTGGACCCAGCTGGACTCACCCTCCACTAAGCGAATAAATAAAACGTAACACAGTCCAGCGTTATAATTCACTCGGAATATATAACGAATATTCTATTAAAAATGAGTATTAAATTTGCTTTTTAATATTTGAGGCTTTCACGGCGGTAACTATGAAGAAAGCAGTCTTCTGGGATTTGGCACCGTGTATATGTGGTGTTATCCGACGTTTCGGAGGAACGTATCGCCTCCATCTTCAGGGTAGAAGGAAAAATATAAGAAATCCGCAAGCGAAGAGACCGTGATCGCTTGCGGATTTCTTATATTTTTCCTTCTACCCTGAAGATGGAGGCGATACGTTCCTCCGAAACTTCGGTTAACACAACATATACACGGTGCCAAATCCCAGAATACTGCTTTCTTCAAATTTGCTTTTAATTACGCTTATGTGCGTGTGTGCCATAGTACATTTTGTAATTTATAAAGATGATTAAGGTTTATCTTTGCGTTAAAAAGTCAAGATTCTCACTGAAATTGACGCGGACAGGGGTCAGCTGTTACAAGCATGCACTCGCAAATTTGAATATTTGTGTTTTTGTTAATGTGGAAGCATCATTTTACTCGTAACAAGAAGTTCTGGGAAGGACTAACCTAGGACTAGACTAGGACTTTCCCTAGAAGGTGAGTATCTGATACAAGTAGAAAGTAACCTTTATTATATACGCGTAATGAAGTCAGGAGAACACTACAAAGACTTTCTTGGTCAAATGAAATTGAGAAACATCGTAGATTAACGTCTGTTAGCATGTAAATTTTAATGCATATAAGTTCCTGCTTTTGTTATTTACGATAATTTTTAGACCTTCCAAAACCAAAGCAGAAGTCTTTATGCTAGACCACTCCTAAGTGTTTCCAGTCTTTGGCCCCGTTTGCTGTAAGCTATCCATGAGAGCGAATCAGAAGCCAGCGTCTACAAACTGTAGATGTGCAAGCAGTAACGAAGCAAACGCTTCGGAACTTTTCCTCTATGCGCAGGTTCCTTCCACCTCTTCTGTGTTATTGTGAGGAAGGGAAGTGGATGTTGAAATAAAATAGCTAATGATGCTTTTATAAAGCTTGTACATGCACAGTTCCGCTAGACTCCTGCCTTAAGGAAATGAATTCTTAACATCGGATAACCCAGGTGTTCTATCAGGCTCAGTCCTCATCAACATAATTTCTGCCATGCGAGTACGTTTAAGAGATGTACAGTATGGGCACACTGTGGATAACGGAAATTAACATTCTCGTGAAAATAATTCTTAGCGTTCATGAGCCTATGGGAGTACAATTCCTGAATTTAGGGATCAGTATACACAAGATAATACGAACACGCTCCGTCATTTTTGCTGTAAGTTGTATTAAACTGCTGCTAAGTTTAACTGCGACACACACATAATGCAGTAACAATGATAACAAAGTGTTTCAACACAGTGAAACAACTTCGAGTGGCATCCAACGGCCCATTATTTATCAGGATTTGGTTTAACAGAGTGTGTCGTCAGTGTTTCGATTTTATTCGTGTGCAACTTCGTTTCGAACCGTGAGCTAAGAGCGGCGATTAAGAAGGGTTTCAAAAGGACGCTAAATAGAATGTTGGGCCTAGGAGAGATAAGTAAAAGAGGACGGAAAACTTAACGTCCACTATTTATCGTCCGTCAATATTGCAACACTCTTCCATTCACCACTCAATTTTAGTTTAACATTATACACCTTGAAACTACATGTTTCGGCTTCAAACGGCCATCTTCAGGTGTCTTGATATGTTACAAACATTTTATTAAATTATGTTAAAACTGCTACACTGTCTTAGTTCCTGGTAAATACTGGACGTTAAATTGAACAATTGCAACGGGATGCTGAAATACAGAAGGATGGAGAAAATTGAATAATGAGGAGCTTCACCGAAGGTACGCTTTTGTCAAATGTTGTCAAGGCAATCAAATCGAAAGGATGATTCAGACACGTACGATGAATAAAAGACATGAGACATTCTTAAAACTTTAGCTGGAAAATCTGTGGTTAAAGATATATTATAAGGCGGTGTGAATTAGCTTAATCTGACTTCGGACAGGATTGACTAAATGAACAATATAATGAATTGTCAGGTTCCACACACTGCTGGGATTTTCTTGACTAACTAGAAAAGATAATTTTCTCAAGAAATTGTCTTTGGAGATAGTAACAAGTTCTTGTTCTTTTATATATGATGTTATTTACTTGCGCTACACGCAGAAGATCGCCGATCACTGTGGCCGCGCTGTCTAGGGCGTGGACAGTCTTCGCCCGCTCGAACACTGGGATCGTGGGATCGAATCTCACTCAAGGCATGGATGTCTGTGTGCTTATATTCTGTGTTTATGCTGTCCTGTGTGCAGGTAACGGCCTTACGACTTGCTGACCACCCGTCCAAGGAGTCCTACCGACTGTATAAAAGATCAAGAAACTGAAAAACCGGCGAAGGTCCTAAAAAGGACTGCAGAGCCATAGATGTAGACAGATATACTCACAGGAAGACCAGAAAGATGGAATACGACTGAAGGAGAATTACGTAAAGTGATTAATAAACAATAATTTAGTATATACAATAAGGGATATTTTGAATTAAAAATTATTTAAGCGGAAAATGGAGTTCAGTAGAAAGCATGAGTACAGAGGATTGGAAGTAACAATATTATAATTCTGTATGCTGTAAAGGAAACTGAAGGGGCTTTTGATAGAAGAACCGTCAGCATAAAGGGATTAATGAGACAGTCTCTCTTAATAGAAAGGAATACCGTAATGCTGTAACGAGTCACTTTCGATCCTTTCAAATACTTTTTTTTTTTCTTTGCCACTACAGCCCCAGTGGGCCTAGGTCTACCTCCATGAACTTCTCCGTTCACTTTCAAATACTTACTGCGATAATTTTTCTGATCGTTGCAGCTTAATTTGCCGCTAAACAAATGGTGCAGTGAATTTTAATACTGTAGGAAGCAACTGTTTTTCCCATAAGCTGCTGATACTGTAGGAAGCAACTATCTTTCCCATAAGTTGCTGATACTGTAAGCCGTCTACAAATTTGAGCTCTCGCCGTAAAGGAAGAACATAGCTTCAAGGTGATGAGGAAAATGGGTCTAAGAGGGAAGAAGTGACGGTGAAAGTAAGGTGATTCCTCACCTTAATTAAATGAGCACCACGCCATGAAGACGTATGGGGAAATAGACGTATAGCTCCACCATTCGTAATCTCGGCACTTAGAGGTGAGTGGACAGCTCCTCCAACTTAACTGCGAAGGAAAAAGTACCAGTATTCATCGTGTAAGAGGCTGGTTGAGGCTCTCAGCCCATCTGGACATTATGGAAAAGGGAGAAATTTCTTGCCCCTGACGGGAATCGACCGTCGATTCCTCTGTCATTTAGCCCCTAGCCTAGTCGCTATATGGATTGAGCCATGATAAAATTGTATAATGAGAAGGGTCGCAATTTGTGCCTATAGACATATTTTTAAAGTGATCAAATCGACGATGAAATGCCTGTGGGGTTAAGCACCCGCTGGAGACATGAGAAATGGGTAGGAAGGTTATTCGGAAGATTTTAAGGAACAAACCAGTTGGAAGACCAAAATGTAGACGAGAAGATAATATTAAAATTTGCCAAAGAACCTATATTTTGGATTGTAGACTGTATTTATTTTCTCTGGATAGAGGCCAAAGCCGAGCTGTTATGAGCACAATATTGATCCTTCAGGTTCCGTAAAAGAGCACACAGTTTGTGTAGTAGCCGAGCGACTCTACTGCACGGGATTGGTCACTTATAAGTGGACCTTTACCGAGCGTAGGATTGCATGGTTAATATACTGTACTTGTGTACGTGTGTTCTTAATGTTGCACTGTTACTCAGCTTCAGTCCGTCTTTCGACAGAAGTGTGTGACAGGTTTATGGAACCAATCAATGTAAATGGGTTTACTGGTCAGAGGTCCGTGTTCCGTGCACGATTGCACTGTCTGCTGCCATCGATTTCTTTACATTGCACCTTTTTCTTAGTACCTAGCTAATTTATCTTACATTTGGCTTCTCATTCCACATGCAAATCAATTTGCAGGCTCGCGCGGAACGCGCACGTCAGCGGCTGCGATGGCTACTTGCAGCCAATCAGAATACAGTAGAGTCCTGTCTTCTGGGTTATAACGCCGTGTAATCAGTTGTAAGTCAACCGACATTTCGGAGGAACATGCCGCCTCCATCTTCAGTGTCGAAGAATAAACCAAAATAGAAACCAGCATGTGGCAGGTAGCAACTAGAGCTCTGCTTCATGGTTATTTCTTACTGGATTTTTTCTTTACACTGAAAAAAAATCAACGTGTTATTCCGAAACGTCGTTTGTTTTTCGACGGGCTACACGGCGTTATGTACAAGAAGATAACACTCTTCAGAACCACCGTTACTTTGGCCGTTTGAGGATGGACGAGCTGTGGTTGCATGTTTGGATTGCTCGAACACCCGGATCGTGGGCTCGAATCCTAGGGGAGCAGATATGTACCTCGTTCCCATGTGTTACATTATCCTGCACGGGTAAAGGCTTTGTGATGGACCGAATCTCCACCCCAGGAGCACTATCAAGCGTGTAAATGGTCCATTGTTTCAGGAGCAGACTATAAGCACTTAACCGGGGATTCCTGAAGAAGGTTATTCTAATACCGTATGAGTTACACCTAGAGTTCGCTTCCTAGTTTGCAGTTCCATAACACTGTCTTGCACGCACTTTCGTTTGGAGGAATGAGTTTTTCATATGTCTGTCCATGTGCGAACTGAACGCTATTGTCCGAGTTCCCTATCTTGGGGATAATATATTTCGCCTTTTAGATTAACATCCTGTCTGTATGTCTTTGTGTGTCTCTCTTTCAACGTTTTAACCAGTTAATCGATTCTCAGGAAATTCGGCATTTATGCCGTTGGTGACCACTCAAACATCGTACTCTTTGATTTCCTACAATCAGTAATAACAACATGGTGGTTGCGCGAACTTGCGAGAGAGGCGCCACACTAATGCCACCTAAGCTTGGGTTCTGAAACCGATGCTCGAAGAGTGTGAAGCTTCTTTTGTCAAAAGTAAAATAACAACATGGTAGACTGCGAAAACTTTCTTTTGCTTTACAATTGATGACACATTGGAACTAGGCGTGTGAAATTAGGTAATGGAGGTATATCATAAATATAATTGTACGTAATGCATGAGACCTTGCTTGTGAGTAAAGTAGTTAAAAACATGGCGACGGTGCGAAACTCTTAGTTTGTATCAAACAAATTTAATGCAGACGACTTTTGTGTTCCGGAAAGAAATCTTCTGCGAAAGAAAAGAAAACAATTGCAGTATATTCTTAAGACTAAAAATCTATGTACAGTAATAGGAAAGTAAACTCTCATGAGTTGTGCTCGAGAAACGTGGTTCGAGTTTGCAGGACAATCAGTTTTTCCTCAGCATGGTCTGTGTCTTTCTACTCTCGAAAAGTGATGTTTTTCGAAAGGTTTGTTAAAGTCGTTTCCATATTCCCTTTAGCAATTGTTCACTGTATGGTTCAAGTTGACGTGCGAAGTTTCGGTCTAGCGATAAAGTATTCTTCAGAGGCGGTAACCGGTCCATTCAACCCTAGACGAAAACACTGAAATTTGTGCCTTCAGTACCCAAGCAAATTACACATATAAGAGAAAAGTTTCTATAACGGCACTTTGTAAGGATACACAAATGGGGCCGCGCCATAGCTCAAGCGGTTAGTCGCTGGCTTCCCACCGCGGGTCTGGTCAAGTGGGATTTGTGGTGGACAAAGTGGCACTGTGGCGGGTTTTCTCCGAGTACTTCAGTTTCCCCTGTCTATCTTCATTGCACTCATTGCTCAATAGTCACCCTCACCTATCATCTGCGGCTGGTACAATAGGCCAGAAATGGCCTCAGTACAATGAACTTAGTCCCACACCACTAACAATAAAAAAAAATGTATAGAAAATGTATGCGGCCCCGGTAACCTAGTTGGTTGAGTAACTATACTACAAGCGGAAGTCATGGGTTCGAGTTCTGATTAGATTATTGGATTTTTCAATTTACCTAATCCTTCCAGCCACAATATGGTCCTTAAGTTGACTCAGCCTCTTACAGAAATGAGTACCAGGAATATTCCTGAGGGATAAAGTGCGGCCGGCGCGTAAGGTTCACAGTCTCACCGCTGTTAGCCGACTTTCTAGAAAGTGTGAGAGCTTCAATCTCTCACAACCCTATGGGCCTCCACGGCCTGTTACAGGAATAGCTTTACCTTTTTGTATAGAAAATGTATAATTGTAATCGAAATTTTAGATATTTAAATAATATGAAAATGCCGCCTTAATATAATTAGAAATTGTAAATAATTTATTACAAAATTCAGTAAGGAAAGCGCAGGCATTTAGTGTATCCATATGACTCACTGAAGGGAGAATTTTCACTCTGTAATAGTGGATTCACGTGCAGATATTATGTTTGTGCTTCAGTGGCAGCCACTCGTTGCTGAAACCCACTTGCAGTATGACGCACTTAAACATAAACCCTATATTGTCTTCGCGCTGGTAAACTGATTTCCACTGGCTTGATAATTGTCCAACCAATGTTACAACCATATTGTATTTCTGCATCCTGTTGCATTAACTTATCTCTTATACACACACACACACACACACGCACCCACACACACACACACACACACACACACATATATGTATATACATATATGTGTGTGTGTTTGTGTATTAGAACAGTTCAGCCACTTCAGAGCGATAAAATTAAGTGAACACTGAAGAAATCCATCTCCAAAATATCGACTTTTGAGCTCGAGGAATGAAACACTCGTCTGCCACACGAGAAATGCTAGCGTCGATATGTGCTGGTAAACAAAATAACGAAAGCTGTTAATTAACCCTTTGGAGCATGAACTGCTTTTAATGAATGGTTAAAATTTCAGTTCTTATCACAGATAAATGATTCTAAATCTCTATTAAAATGAATAACTGGGTTATATTACTTCGGAAAATAATCGGTGTTTATTCTGACAATAATGTAAACCCCATAGATGTACGTTGTGAGCAAAATTAAGATATATTAAATAATGAAACATGTGACAAGTATACCAAACCGTGTGTTTTAATGGTTTAATGGTAAACAGTTGATCGGTTAAAATTTAACGAACACAATAATTTATATTCAGGTATTCTGAATTGTGACACCGTGTAGTCTGTGCCGAAATTTCGTAGGAACCTTCTGCCTCCATCCTTTAGATCTGAGGATTTATGAACCATGTACTTTATTTCCTGCATGCTTTTGCATATGTTTTCTGTGTGTCAGATGACGCTGATGAGGATCTCGATACCCCACGTCATTACTCATTGGACTAAGAATTTCTAGACGCAGCCCTGCGAGCCTTGAACGCAAGGCAGGACGCAGTACACTTCGGACTATTCAGAATAAACATTTTTCTGTATCCTCCTCTAGTGTTTAGTTGACTGCTTTTGTTTAATTCTGTTGTTAAACATGCTGTAGGACTTTATTGCTAAGAATCTTTTTACCTATGATAAATTATTGTCACGTGACTAAGAGACGGGTCTTGGATTGATGACTGGATTTATTACACACTTATACAACTTCTTACTGCACTTCACAAACCGCTAAATGACACACTATGTCTTTTCAATCATCTTCGAATGCCGTCACCAGCGACTCCATCAATTCTGATTCCAAAGTCAGAGTCAGAGTTACTTTACGAGACAGTTCGCTAATCAGTTCGTCTTGGCGATAAGCTACTCGATACTCACGACCAGCAATTTTTTCCAAATGAATACTTGCTTTCATAGTCCTTATGTAACATCCTCTCTAACGAGAGGATGGGTCCGTAGTTTATAATTGCTCTCGTCAGCGCAGTCATTCTGAGGTCTGAGTCTCGCGGGACTCATAACCAGAATTTACTGTCTCACATTGGAGGCTTCCCCAACCTGGAGAGCTAGGTACCCATATTTATATCCCCCAGGAATAGGGCGGCCCAATTATAACCCCAGGCACTGGGTTCCCTTTTTGTGACCTCCAACTCGCAGGGCTATGATGGAGGTATTCGGCCACGCCTCCACACGGCTTCCAGCTGCCTGAAATCCCCGTATATAACCTGGAGGCAGAACCACAGAAAACACCGTTTCCATCGTTATCCTAACAATTCCTCTATGGTTATAGAGGCGTGGATACTTCGCCGTTGCATAGAAGTATCAGTTCTTCTATTACTGCTTGTGTATTCGTTGCAGCGGGGATATATTTACCAAGTCGTTGCCTAGCAATGGACGTCTGCTCTGACCTAATTATTACGGTTTTCAGGCGTCATGTCAGTATATACCACTGCTCGCGTCTCAGTATTGTAGCAGTCCAAGCACGTATGTCGGCTATCGACATTTGGGATTCCGTGACAAATTAATGCAAACAGAGGAACTGGTGTCAAGTGGTTATTATCGCGCATGCGCCGAAGAGAGAGTGGTGTCATGTAGGCTTATCATCAGACCCTCATATCAGTGCCTGTCACCGACAAACTCGTACGATACACGCACCTAAGGCTTTGGTATTAAGTGTATGGGTGTGACGTTATTGGAAATGATGGCATAGCGTTTCCCCTGACAACGAGATCGAATACAGAATTAATCTCTTTTTGCTTCCACCATCGGCTCGTTCTTTTTGGGCTCTTATCACTTTGTTCCAATTGCAACTGTGATTTCCAGCCTTTTGTGTTTCACAGACCTGCATAATGTCAGGGGATCCTATCTGTTCTCACTTTGTACTGTAACCGTTCATTGTAGTTGGTGGACTATTGTGTATTAATTATACCTATATTAAGTAAATATCAAGTAAATACAAAGAGGATCCGGCAGATAGCCAACTCTTACACGCAGAAGGGACATAGTTCAAGTTTTGCTATGTGGACAGGAAGTAACATCTGGTACTTTCCTGGAATTCTGGCAGTTTCAGCAAAGTCGGAAAGTCTTTGAGAATTTGAGAGCTGACAGCTCGGAACAGCGATAACTTAAAAGTGGGACGGCCGGAGCCTCATATCCTGATCGTAATGCATCAAGGGGCTGTCAACCTTAGCGTCAGGTCAGCATCTGCCAGAATCACATAGCAAAGCAACATGATTGGAATATCAAAATTTAGGGAACCTCCTAGTTTGAAAACTTAACCAATGGCAAAAGTGGAGGAGTGGGTTTCTCTCGGAGCCTGGGGTTCGTGGACCTCAGGATTCAGAGAGAGTGCATTCCACCTCAAGGAGTCTTCATCCAACTTTCGGCGAAATCAGTTTCAATTTTACAACTACATTCCTTCGGAAAAGAAAGTATTACATGTTAATTACAATTAAGTGTAAACATTAGAGTTTCCGTAATATTTAGTGAACGGAAGTGAATTAAACCATTTCTAAGTGCAAAAGTCTGAAGTGGTGTATGTGATTGTAGCGTAAGGTTCTTCCTGCCCTGCCCGTATAAGACCCCAGGATAAGAACTCACCTCTACCAGTTACTGAGCAGAACCCAGATACTCCCGTCTTTACCTACTTGCGAGACACCTAAGGGTGTACAGGAAGCGAACTCTCGCTACCAGCTCCAACAACCACAATTCTCCTCCCTTCCCACCTAACTTCTCGACATCCACGAGAAGAGGGAGGACGGTGATAAGTGGAGCACAACGTAGGATCAAGGGAGGACGGTAATAGGGGCAACCAACGTAAAGGGGCCAACGAATTGAGCGGTTATAGTACAGTGCAAATAGCGTTCTGGCGGTCTTCTCTTGTATCTGAATGTGTTTATGAACTCGTAACTAGGCAACCAACTACTGACTGTATGGCGCTGTAGTCGAGCTGCTGGCTAGGAAGCCTGCCGTCTATGGTATCTGAACTTTCATTATCACTGATCTTAAAGAAGTGAATGCCTTTATGTCATGTAACAAGAAGTTCTGGGAATAACTAATCGCCTACTTTTTCTTGATACGACGCGAACCGCATTGTAAACGACGCGTCCAGCAATTCTTCTGTTGTTGTTTTATATTATTTGCCGTGATAACGGGTTTTCCGAGCTATTGCCTAGCAACGATGGGAGGATACATATAAACACAGTCTGATGGGAGGGATTTATGAAGTACGCCGTTGAGATTAGTCTCAGGTGCCATAATGTACATAACAAGTTTCATAAAGATTGGTTCAGGCATTGAAATTTTGTAAGGAAGATACACAGACAGGTACTGAGACAGCCTGGAGATCGTACATACCTACCTTTATTTTTTGAAGGTAAGGAAATTACGCTAAAATAACACTGACAACGCATTTGCATAATCATATCGCATGTTGATGTAATTATCAGACGTCCATCTACTGTTGGTCTGGAGTTTATAACACGGCTCCGCCTTTCCCGTTTCTTTGCGGGGGGCGTACCGGTCGACCCCCAAACTCTGTGACCGCTTCCTCAGTAGTCGGCCGGGCAGACCAGAAAATTTTGCAGAAGGGAAAGGTGTAATGAGCGAGTATGCTGTGCTCGACATGGATTGTTTTGTCACAGAGAAAACAAAACAAAAAAGGACTCGACATGTAAATTAATAATTCTTTTCTGTTTAGTAAAATAAAATAGTTTAGTTTAGTAAAACTAAATAGTTATTTAAATAGTAAATTAACTAACTAAATAGTTAGTAAATATTTTAGTAAAATACCTTTTATTTTCTAACCGCCGGTTGGAAAACACTAGCCGATCACAGTGGCCGCACGGTGTAGGGCATGAACCGTCTTCGCCCACTCGAACACTGGTATCTTGGGTTCGAATCCTACTCGAGGCATGGATGTCTGTGTGAGTTTATTCTGTGTCTGTGTTGTTCTGTGTGCAGGTAGCGGCCTTGCAACGAGACCATCCCCCGTCCAATGAGTCCTACCAGCTCTGCATAGATGTATATAGATTAAGAAACCGAAAAAAAAAACGACCAAGGCCCAACAAAGGGCTGTAGAGCCAGAGAGAGGTTGGAAGACAATTTCCTAAAAACCTCCGCTGACGGTTCGATGAGCCTGGTTAGTGTAGGAACAACGGTTTCAGTTTCACCGGCCCTGTGGGCATATTATTTTACCCTGTCTGATATTTCGATGGGTAATTGCACTCAGCAACATGGCAGCAGTCGAGCAAGAAGTTAAAGCAGGTGTCTGCTCATGCATATATGCATACGTACATTACGATCATGTTAACCAGTTCAGTGGTCGACAGTTCGCTTTTGTTTCTGAGTTGTGACGTCAGCAGAACGCCAGCAATGATAATGATGTGGATTCTCTTCATGTGGTAACTTCCATCTCATTGGAAGGCAGGTGAAATAATTCATGTGAGCTGTAAAATGAATTCACATTTTATTTATTCGACATAATGTCGAATAGGGAAGGAATAAACCAGATATATATCTGCTACATTTTATTCACATTTCTTCATTTTCCCGCCTCTGTCGTATTATGTTTTTTAAGACTTATTATGTCTTCTTTCCTTGCACGGAGTAAAATGTTATAACCTTTCATCATAATTAGCAACATTATAACGTCACGTGTTCCTGGGTAGCGTGACGAAGAATGGTGGGTTCTGGATTAGATGAATCAATTTATTCGGCACTCACACGTAGTAACTACGATTAATTGTAATACTCTAAAAATTACTGTAATTATAACACATAAAATAAATTCTTCAATGCCTGCTTGCTTAATTTTTGCTTGGTATCGAATCTTATCTGGTTACAGCTATTGAATTCTCAGATATTGACGAATGTACTCCATTTTATAACTGCCAGAGAACCTAATAGAGATCGCCGACTCGAAGGGTTCCATCACTGTCTTTCACAATTGCGTTGCCTCGGAAAATACGTATTCACTTGGGGCAACGCTTTGTTTCCTCCGGGCGTGTAATTTGCCGGGAAACATGTTTTAACAGGCCGTTGTCTAGCAAAGATTTATTATTCACAATAATGAATGGTGATTAAGACAAATAAATGGCAGGCTATATGCCATAAGTTCGGATTAAGGAGATAGTCACATTCTTGCATTTAAAACGCGACATAAGCCCATTCTTGCTGTGCAAGCAGGTTGCAGCCACTTGCAAATTTTCCTAGAATTTAACTGTTTTAGAGACAATGGTAGGACTTAGGTAACCTGATATTTGACAGCTAAGACAAGCAATAAACCAAAAGTAGGTTGGCTCGATACCCACGCTAAGCTTGTTATGCATCAAGGAGCTGTCTAAAATTCCGTTTGTGTTTTATGGCCTAATATCGCTTAGAAAATTCATCTTGTTGGGAGATGTAAAATTTTGAAATATCGTTGTTTTAACTGGGCCAATTAGGAATGTTTGAAGGAAGCAACTTTTGTTGAAACTGAGGCTCTGCGAAGCTCGCTGCTGCAGAGGTATCTTTTCTAAGAGTATCCTGGTTTTAACTTTTGTCTTGTACGGACTCGAACCTGCGTCACTCTGGTTAAGTTCTAAATCATATAGACTTAAGCGTTGTTTGGATCAGTCCGAGTTACTTAACAATTTGGAGTGCAACTGACAAATAATTAAAAGAGTCACTACAATATTAAAACAGAATTAATAGTTAAGATTATTAGCAGACCAATCAGTGTAACTGCCATTTCAGTGTTTAATAAATAATACATTTTAAATGCAAACTTCCTCTTAGGGTGTGAATTGTGTGTAGCATCAGTGTTCTTCCTACTTGTACGAGGAAGGCCTTTTAAGACCCCAAATCTCCGACGTACCGAAACCAGAGCAGAGCCAGTGACCTCCTGTCAACTCTTACTCAGGAGGTGCTACCTCTAATTGTAAGCACCCGTAGTCTGTGCTTACTTGCCCCCAGTACCGGACCTCCTACCTCACACCAACAAAGCGATGGCGGCAAGTGTAAAGACAAAATGAGGAGGCTTCGGCAATTACCGGAGAGGCAGCAGTCAGCGGCCCAGTGAAGATCTACTGCAGCTGGATCGCAACACGGCGCCCACCATGCGTAGGACACAACATTAATAAAGGGAAGGTTCAGTTACGTAAGAGGTGCTCTCACCGCCAAGAAATAGCTATAATGTTGAGCATGTTTCAGGACAGAGTGCAGATGAGAATATTTGGACCTAAGAAGGATGAAGTGACAGGGAAATGGAAAAGAATTACACAATTGGGGAGGACTGTCGTAATCTCATGTCTTAATCAAGCAATGTGCAAGGAATTAAGTCAATAAGAAATAGATGGATGCGTGCATAGTACGAATTGCATACACAGAATATTGCAAAACTCAAAGGGAAGAAACATTTTGCAGGCGAGAAATATGAACAGATAAGACCGTATATTGAGTATGGCTCTTCCAACTTACTCGCCTTTGTATTTATAATACAGATTCCATTGTCTCTCTTGCAGGAAAGCATCGCTAAATTAACTTCCTGAAATCCCGTAGAGTACTCCTGTCATGTTTCCGTGCACATATTAAATTAATTCAAAACGAAACTATTTCAAAGGGAGTTTTGCTCCTTTTGAAGATGAAAAGTGACAGAGGGCAAATCAGGCCAGTATAGTAAATGTTCTAACTTTGGTATACTCTATTTTGTTGTTTGTTTTCTTGGCGAATTCTGGTTTAACTAGACTTTAGTATCTGAATATCGTTATCATGACATAAAACCCAACTATACAGACTTAACATTTTCTACGAATCCTCTGACTTGAACTTATTGTTCTTTTCCATTATTCTACGGAAAAATATTTGGCTGTGTTCTTTGGAAGAACAAGTTCTAACGGATAATTCCTTTATATCAAGAGAGCAGTTCAACCTTCCATTTTGTCATTATCGCTCTTTTTCTTTCGGTCTGGATCTTTCCATTGTAGACTTAAGGCAGTTTTACACTGAGGCACCATTGGCAACCGCGCCGCACGCGGCGCGATCGCATGCTGCAAGTTGCTCACTTGCAGGTAGTGGGTAGCGCAATTGCATGCAGCTTGCGTCCCGGGTCCTCTAGTTGCTCCAGGCCGCAAAGGTTATCTATCGCTAGTGGGTTCAGTTGCCTACTCGCATGCGGCATGATGAGTTGGGACACGGATAGAGCCAAGTGCCTTATCGAAGAATAAAGGCAAAAGAGCGTTTTGTGGGATTTGTGGGGTCCCAATTATAAAGACAATAGGAAGAAGTTGAAGGTATGGGAGGAATTAGCCACGAAGTTTGAAAGTTCTGTGAAGGAAGCGAAAGTAAAGGTTAAAAACCTCAGAATGACCTTCCACAGGTATGGAAAGAAGAAGAGCGGATCTCTGATGTTTTCTTCTCCTGCTCCAAATGAGATAAGCCGCAACAGCAACTGTCTGCAGTGACATCTCTATACAAGCTGACGTAAAATTTGAAGCAACCAGTCGCTCTGGGTGTAAATGGGGTCGGTCGCATGCGGCAGCGGTTGCTCCTGGCCGTGTGCTGCTTGATAAATTGGACGGCAAACATAATCACCCGACGAGGGCAATTAGGTTGTTTTAAGTTGCCCCAGTTTAAACCCGCCTTTAGTATTTCGTTTCTGGATCATACTGAAAGGGTCATCAGGGTCAGTGTTCTTTCCGGAAGGTCGGGTTCTTTCCACTGTCTTCCTTAAAATTATGGGAAGATTCCTTCATTATTCTGGCAAAGAATCAAAACACTGCAACAACAATACAAACTGATTCCCAACAACTGTTTGCTCCAACACTGCTGAACATTAGTGTTACATGATTCATACGCACCAATTCATCGGTATTGTCTGTTTGGTCACGTCAGTAGTTCGTTATTTATCAGTCCTCATACTGCGTACAGTACAAACCTCTGGCCAGGACTGAAGAGGACCGTGGCCTTACAAAGATGATTCTCTGCCAAGCAGGAGACATTGCCAATTTTTAATTGTTGTACTTTCTTTAGGTTGTTTATTATCCTTTAGATAACTCAGCTTACAGAGTGTCGTGTGATATGATGATTATACACTAATCAATTTTAAGGGATGTGAAAGGAATCGATCCGACCTAAATTTTAAGTTCTTCCCTGGAATTTGCCTCTGGACACTCAGGAACTTCTTCCGCAGACGAATTTGAAGTATACTGTTTCGGGGTTTGGCTGACGAAGTCCTCCCGAATATGTAAGATACCTTTTGTGGAGGTTTTTTGGGACCCACGCAGCCTCGTATCCGATGGGAAACGGGGGTTCTGTCCCCAGTAGGTAAAACAACAGGAGCTTGAAATTGACCACTCACCTCCAACTAATGCCAAGATCAAGAATACGTGGATCTGTTCATGCACTCCCCATACTTTTTCGTGGCGTGCTGCTTAGTTAAGTACAGGGGCAACTTTATCTTTAATATTTGGGTGGTAATTTAACAGTGCTATCAGCTGGACTACATAGCGTCGCATAATAATACAATAGAAACATTATTTGTTAAGGAAAGATTTTGAGAAGAACTCTTGTCGCCTGTTCGAGGTGCTATCCTTGCATTAGCCTTGAGCAACTGAGGAAACCCGCGAAAATGTCAGTCAGGATACCCGGTGTCCCGGACGAAATTCGAACAGATTACCTGCTGCACAGGAGTAAGAAACATGGTGCTGTCTCGGCGTTGGCCAATTTGGCTGCAGCCACCTGCTCACGCTACTTCCTAGATCGAGAATTTTTATACCCTGAAGATGAAGGCGATACGTTCCTCCGAAACATCGATTTACACAGTATCTACACAGCACCACATCCCAGAAGACGACATTTTTTATTGTTTAGTTTTTTGTTCTGAGTATTCGCGGAGAGGAAGAGACGGATTAGGTTGGTGCTGATGCCCGCATTAGAATTTAAAATTCAAAGACTTAACTTGCACCGTGCTCTTAAGCTATCACTTAGGCTCTCCGTTACCATAAAAGCGGGTAATGTAGAGCACCAAACTGTAGCCGTATATTCTCGTACAGTACTGTTCACTTGGAATGCACAATTTTCTGCATAAACTGAAAATACTTTTTTTATTGCTAGTGAGGTGGGACTAAGTCCCTCGTACTGGAACCACGTCTGGCCTATTGTACCAGCCCCAGATTATAGGTGAGGGTGATTGTGGAGCAATTGGTGGAATGAAGATTGGCAGGGGAAACCGAAGTATTCGGAGAAAACCTGCCCCAGCGCTACTTTGTCCACCACAAATCCCACTTGACCAGACATGGAATCGAACCCGGGCCACCGCGGTGGGAAGCCAGCGACTAACCGCTTGAGGTATGGCGCAGCCCAAATTGACAATATAACTGAACTTGTACTTTATGAGTTAACATGCGTTATTAATACTGATTGGCTTGTTATTTCAATAAGCACAGTGAAATATATTGTCGCGTATCGGGCGTATATCGCGACAAATAAGTCACGCCGTATTTTATATAGCGAATTTTATTTCACATCCTCTCTCACAATCACCCAAATTACAATCTGACGATTACTGCTATCTGCAGTATCACAATTAGTACACTCCAAATGCCAGAATACAACTGACTGGCTGACTCTACGTCTCGACTCGGCGGCTGTCACAGTACAACTCAGTACAACAACTCTCTGAATAGCCTTCGGTGCGCCTCATATAGCCTCGATCGGACCATACGGAAAACGGCCGCGTAATAGGCACCCTTTTTGCCTGGCGCTGTGTTGCTATGTAACGCTAGCGGAGGTAACCGCTGTTACTATCGTAACGTCGCCGCTGTTGACTCGCGTTGCCTAGCGACCGCGATATCCCTCGGTGACGTCACCGCGGAGGGGAGTGGCGGGGCGGGAACTCGCCTATTACCGTAAGAACGCGAGCGTTACGTTACCGCCACGTACCGCTGGGGAGGTAGGGGTCAACATGTCACAATATTCTTCACATGTAAAATGATTTCTTAACTATTTACAGTCTAACCAGGCTTAGGGTAACTGAGAATTTTCATGTACAAAAGTTTTGAGTTGTGTTTAAGCGTACCTCTCTTAAGACAGTAACATGTTCTTGTGTTTTTGTGTGTTGCAGGTGAGTGTAACTGGGTCCATATTAATGATGAGGTTCCTGCTTGTTCGGCTTAATAACCATCTTATGTTCTCGTAAGTACGAATATTCTAGTGTATAGTCAGAGAAACTGTTCAGTTACTGTGAGTGCAACATGTCTGTATACACAACTGGAGGGGAACTGTAGAGTTAGAGTTGCCATTTTGTTGAATCTCGAATAATTCGGCTGAATAACAACGTAGAGTCACGTTCCGTGTCGGACACTTGATAAAATTTCAGGGACGGAGCTTACATCTCTACATGAATAATGTGTTTAAGACTGTTGACTGTCTCAGGTACGCCTAACGTAATATACATCCAATAAATCAGCCACAGTGACAAGTCTTCAGAGAATCAACAACTTCTACCATCGACGAAGGTAGCTCCAAACTCTTACTTGCATTCAGTAGTTTCCTCGGTGGTTGTACAGGATTTATTGACTGTGATGACATTGTTTGTATGAAACTCAGAGTAAAATATCTTGTTTAGAAAGTGTGACTATGCATCTTCTCCAATCTGACTTTCAGAATTAGCTCCCGCGAAATTTTGGAGATAGCACCATTAGGAAGGTCCAGGGAAACCAGGTGTGACTGAAAGTGAACGGGACACATCAGCTGTTGGTCTATGCTGATGGAGTGAATCTACTGGGTGATAATGTAGAGACCATAAAAACACATTAACTTTAATTGACTCTTGTAAGGAGGTTGGTCTAGAAGTAAACACAGAGAAAACTAAGTACATGTTGCTGTCTCGTCACCAAAATACAGGGCAAAATCATGTCATAAAGATAGCTAATAGATGTTTTGAAAATGTGGCACAGTTCAAATATTTGGGAACGACGATAACAAATCGAAATCTGATTCAGGAGGAAATTAAGAGGAGATTGAACTTGGGTAATGCTTGCTACCATTCAGTCCAGAACTTTTTGTCTTCTCGTCTGCTGTTCAAAAACATAAAAATTAGAATATACAAAATATAAACTATAATTTTGCCTCTGGTTCTGTATGGGTGTGAAACTTGGTCTCTGACATTAAGGGAGGAACATAGACTGAGGGTGTTTGAGAACAGGGTGTTGAGCAGAATATTTGGACCGAAGAGAGCTGAAGTGACAGGAGGTTCGAGAAGACTACATAATAAGGAGTTTCATAACTTGTACTGTTCTCCAACTATAATTAGAGTAATCAAGCCAAGGAAGATGAGGTGGGCAGGTCATGTAGCACGAATGGGGGAGAAGAGGACTGCATGTAGGATATTGGTGGGAAAGCCGGATTGAAAGAGACCACTGGGAAGACCAAGGCGTAGGTAGGTGGACAATATTGAGATGGATCTGAGAGACAAAATAGGCTGATATGGATTGGATCGATCTGGCGCAGGATAGTGACCAGTGGAGGGCTGTTGTGAACACGGTAATGAACGTTAGGGTTCCATAAATTGCTGGTTAGTTCTTAACTAGCTGCACAAATGGCGGTTTCTCAAGAAGAGCTCAGCTCCATGAGTGAGTGAAGTTGTGGAGATGATTCTTGTTGCGCATCATGCTGCTTCTGTTAAGACTGACTAGCATACGAGTTGATATATGCGTTCTTAAGTTGATTTCGTTAAAATTCAGAATAGATCTATGTCGTATACAGTGGCTTCCTAGTTGAGAAACTTTGCATTCGTTTTTTTTTTACCATTTCTTGCTGCATTCATTTTGCCGGTATAGTAGCGAAGGCTGAACCAGAGGCTTGATATCTGCTCTGCTTTTCTCAGACCTTTAAGCTGAATGGTGAAAAGTGATGTACGTAATCATAATTAACACCTCCTTTCCACCTTTGCTTTGTTTGTCCCACCCCCCAATTTCATGTTTCTTCTTTTATTTTAGGAGTAGAATGGTATTGAGATGATGGACAAAATGAATGCACAAGATACAGTTGTTAAATTTTTAAACGGAGTAAACCTCATTAACACAGCTTTTAAGCTTTAAAATCTTGAGAAACAAACTTGCGGAAGTTTTAAAAATTGCAAACTAGGAATACGTTTTGGCGGTATTCCTGAATGAATGAGGCCTGAAGGGGTCAACAGTTGGCCTATCGCCTAGATTGCCGGCTTCATACTGCGTCCTCCAGTTCGGTGGAAACCTTGCCCCACTGTCACTTTGTCTACTGCAAATCCCACATGGACTCTCCTGCGATTGAACCGAATCCTTCACGGCGATAAGCCAGCGACTAATCTCTTGAGCTACGGCACGGTGCAATTTTTTGCCCCTAAGATAGTGCCTTAAATTGCTCCCCTGTAACTTCCTGCCCTGGTGTTCCTACTCAACGTTCTCTGTTCGCACTGAAGGCTAATCCACCGCTATCGAGTTGATACTGCGTCCTTTACTGGTTCTTGAAAGAGTCATGTGACATGCGAGATTTATGAACAAATGCGCAATTATGAACGCACTCGGTAAACATTTTCTCTGGGCCTCTTACGAACATCCGGTAAATTATCTGAGGTTCGTAAGTGTAATGTAATAGAAAGTACAGTGAAATTTTGTAATGAAACAAGTCATTGATAGTGAGAATTATTCATGAGATGTGCAGTTTCATATACATGAGCGACATTGGAAGAATTATGAAAGAATCCGGTGTAGTTTTCCTGCGATGACTGCTCCTGCTTCCGTACCCGACATATAAGATGAAATGTTAAGCTCAGATTTTTGTTACCATCATCATCATCATCAGTAATCTGTCAGACACCATGTCCACAGTCTCTTCCAAAACAATTCCTCCACTTAATGCGATCTATAGCTTTCTCCTTCAAATGACAGTATCCTCTTCTGTCCCCAAGGTCATCCAGCATCTTCTTACGTCTTCTTGTCACTTCTATCCGCCCCTCTCTCTTTCCTTCAATAAGTTCTTTTAGAAGGCAGTGTCTGCGTAAAACATGACCAGTCCAATGGTACATAAAATTAAGTATTCATTTTTAGCCTACTGTCCCTATTTTGAACGTGTTTACCTAGTCGTTGCCCAGATATAGCTCGAAATTTGGCCTTATTTCTTGTTCTCGTCTTCACTGACCACGGCATGCTGACCTGAACGTCTCTGTGTGGTGTTTTGAGAAATTTATTTTGCTTTTTGTCGGAAACGTTCACCTGGTTAGCCGAATATTTAGCGCTTGACGATCCTGGAAAGAAGTGAAGACATGGTCGTTTACACTCATATTCATGTGTAGATAATGTTTGCTTGCTCTTCCTGCTGCAGTTCCATTCATAATTACAGCCACGTTTTTTGGTGCCGTAACAATTGCTATATCAGGACAAAATGTTGGAATACCGTCCTCTGGCTGATACCTTCATTACAAAAACCCATTTTTTTTACTGGATCTTCATTTGATTTAAGTTCTTTGTGTTGAGCTTGTAGTTCGAATTCCTGAAACTAAGTATAGAAACAATATATAACAATTCCTGTTATACTTGGTCATCCACTGTGAAACGGAGATTTTTGAAGAAACGGTGATAAGAAGCGATCACACGGCAATGTGATAAAGATGCCTTGGAAAATTATATAACTTTAATTTAAATCCCCGAATGAAAGGATGGGTAGACCTCTCCTGTTCTGAATGCAATGCGAAGGAGGATTTGGTGTTAAAAATACTTTCAGGGACATCCATTTACATACCTCTTGAGACACAACATGCGAACTTTTTCTTAAAAGTCAGTTCCGAGGGAGTGGTCTAAATATTCATACATGTTGTGTTGCTATACCTTTCGATCATTTGTAAATCAGTATGCTTTTTTTATCTCCTGCCCTCAACAATTCAGAATGTCGCCGTCTTCATTGTCATATCATCGTCACTGAAGAAACAGCCCTTTTTGAGGCATAACCTCCCTTAGATGATTCTTCCAGCCTTTTCAACCGGTATTCGCTCCTTTGAATTTCATAACAATATTTCGATTTTGCAGACCATCGTTGTCAGTCTTGCGTAGAAAGTTCATTACAGGTCTGCTATTTTGCTAGTTTGTTTTTCAGACAGCGAATTTGGACTTTCATGTAAAATAAACGTTATTGACAAATGCTTGATTTTTCTGAAATATGTGTAGGTTTTTACTGGTATTGATGTTAGCCACTTTGGAGGGTGTTGAAGGTGTCGTCTTAACATTACAACTCGTATGAACAGTTTCCCTAGGTAGCCAACTTTTGGGCCGCGCCATAGCTCAAGCGGTTAGTCGCTAGCTTCCCATGACGGCGGCCCGGGTTCAATCCCGGCTCTGTTCAAGTGGGATTTGTGGTGGAAAAATTGGCGACAGGACAGGTTTTCTCCGGGCACTTCAGTTTCCCTACCAATCTTCATTCCACCAGTTGCTCCACAATCACCCTCACTTATCATCTGGGGCTTGTACAATAGGCCAGAAGTGGCCGCAGTGCAAGGGACTTAGTCCCATCCCACTAGCAATAATAAAGAAAATAGCCAACTTTTCCTGAAGTGTGTACAGTTCTGGTTGTGGATTCCTGTAAAATAAGTTAAAAATTATCTGCCTTAGATAGGTCATCTACTTGGACAGTAAAACTTGATAAAGTCTTCATACACCAAATTTAATTTAAATTCCTTCTTTGCGTACGTAAAGCTGTAGAGGTCAACTGGTACTCACAGTTCTTCACGAAGTTTTTCCTGGAATCCTTCATCGCAACATTTACGGTTGATACAGTGACACAAGAACAAGACTGGTCCCTCCGTCTCAACCGATTGCTGATCGATGTCTTATACAGCACCGCGACTGACACTCTGTGTCTTCAAAACTGTAGTTCCTTCCCCGCCTCCTTCCGTTGAAGACAGATGGCGTATCTGGGGCCAGCTGCTGCCATTTAACGTAATGTCCTTATGGACTGCAGAGGGTGTGCTCAAGCTCTGTTGGATCGTTATATGAGATCGCTTGACGCTCATTTATTGTGTCACTTTACTAGTTTCTGTGTAGGAACCTGAAATAAGAGTCCCTCAGTATATTAAGTAATCTTGTCTTGCTCTGCTACTAATGCGTCCTCCCTTCATTTCCATCTGTTTATGCTCCCTTTAGTATTCCATTAAATGTAATTGTGTGAGCAATAATTCTCCTTTCTCGTAATTTATTCTGAATTTTCATTGTTATATGGTGCCAAGTAATACTGCTTCGTATACGAGAGATACCAGGTTCCACTCTCCTTTGGAGCCATCCCGACTGTCAATTTTTGTTTTTAGTTTCTTCATATAAATGGCGGAAATGTGCACATACTGTGGACCATGTTCTGGCATTCCTTTATGCTGTCTTCTGTTTCATATGCCAGTACACAAAAATGAAAGAGCTATTTCTCTTTCTCGAGTTTTCTTCACATTAATATCTCTCTTGTTATTATTAGAAGTTCGTTTAGGGTGTAATGCATAGAACGATCTCCTTTACTTCTACACGACTCATCTCCGTTTACCTGCACACCAGTAAATTTAGAAAACTTGCGTGTTCCTACGTTATTTCTCTTTTGTTGATGTTTATATTTAACGTTAAGGAAAAAAGAAATAATTCAGTGTTCGTTTCGTAAAGACTTGGGGCACTAACTTTCTTGTGTCATCGCAAAATTGATATGTCTCATTATAATGTCTGCCAGGATGTATGCCTATGTACAAGACTAAGAAGCATTGAGTAAAGATTTAAAAACTCAATGATATGAGGAACAGGAAGTTTCAGTACCTTTCAGTATCGCTAATTTTTTAAACATTCATTACGCCTAGACATGTTGAATGGATATCTTTCCTAACTACTCTGTATATTGAACTCTTTTCGTCTGTGTGCTTTAAGTCTCTGGTTCGAATATCGGCTTTAAGTCTGAACGTCCTGACTTTTCCTGTGTTCTCAGAAGAACATCGCGAGGGTAGCGTTAAGACGAATCCTGCCTGCCTTCCTCCATGTTCATCTCATTCATTGGCATACGACCCAGTGAACGGAAACAGCATTGCAAATCCCAGAATGAATGGGTGAATGAATCGATCGCAATTCATGGTATGTAACTTCGAGATGTGCAATTAGCTGTATGATGAAGTGTTAGAACGGAAATCAGAAGCAGTCTACACGTTGGCGAGTTAAAATAGTTTAATTTTATGTTTATTTTTATTGCATGTATGGGGTAGTTGTCGGAAACAGCGTTAAAAACCGAATACTTCCAATCTTGTTCCATGGCACTAAAACAATCCCTAATACGAGATATCTGCTACAAATTTTAGTTTTCCTTTTTCAGATTTATCATTTAATTTTATGTTCATGATCATCAGCTTCCAACTCAAGTATTGAATGCTCCAAGCCTGTTCCCTTGTTCAGAGTTTTGAAACGTGTCTTTTATATACTTCTCTGTCTTCCCTTCTCTCCCTCTCCTTTAGGCTCATGTGATCTAAGTATGATAATTTGCGCATTCTGCTATTGTGCATCAGTTTACATTGCGTTCCTATACGCATAGTTTGCAGTTTCTGTTTGCATTCTGTCTCTAGGTTGTCCCTGCCCATGGATTAGCAAAACTCATATCCGCGTATATTGTAGTAATTTCATATTTGATAATGTGCACTTGTTTTGATGTCAGTGACTTTTAAATCGGCTGGATTACCTTTTAATGTCTGGTAGAAACTTTTTCGTACCGATGAATGCACTGAATAAAGACTACATTCATTTGGGATGTGACGTCATGTAGTATGGCTTCCTTGATAATGGACCAGCATTTTCTTAGAACACATTGGTACATATTAACCGGACTACATGGAGTCATCCCATAACAAAGCAAACTCCGTGACCTGTAGTTCGCAAGCGAACTATACCGACCGAGCGAGTATCGCTTGTCGGAGAAGTTAGTGCCATCTTTTGCGGATAGAGGGTGTCGCGTGGTCAGCGCAACGGATCTCCACGGCCCTTAATCTCGGTTTTCTATCCCTATAACACAGTAATCTTAATATTTACGTCGGTGAGATCCGTGATGGCGTGTACTTCTAGCTTACCTGATCCCCCCACTCTTCTTGCATAATAAATTTATTTTAGAATACTTCTCTCTCCAGAGATGTAACTGCAAGGTGGTCCGTTGAAAGTCAGTCGACTCCATCTTCAGGGTCGAAGAATAAGTGGAACAACAAAGCAGCATGAAAACAGGTGGCAAACAGCTCCTACTCGGCTCATTCTTCGACCATGAAGATGGAATCAACATGTTCCTACGAAACAACGGTTGACTTACAACGGACTACATGATGTTACATCCCACAAGACAGAAGTCGTCATAACAAACGCTGAGAGAACAGCAGATCAGACTTTAAGTGTGTATATTGTGTGTATAACAGTTTGAACATTCTTTGAAGGGCTTAGTTTTGAAGAACATCTAGACCATTTATCACGCAACCCATCGAAAAAAAAATATTTATAGTTTGAAAAATCTCTGAAAATATAATTTTTGTGACGTTGTTGTGCTCACATATGTACGAGATTGAAAACCTACGCTGCTTTATAACATGACAATTCCGGGCATAATTTCCAATTTAAAATTTTGTTTAACTTTAAGTTCGTCTGGATAAATAGAAAGATGTAGAACTAAGTGGCAACTTTAACGTAATTAGGTCGAGTCCACTCGAACTGTGTTGGTGACACTTTCCAACTGCGTAGTTAATGCATCGTCGCTTTACTCTGTTCTTTCGACCGTCCCTATTTTCAGGAGCGATATCCCCTGTGAAGCTTATCGTACTGGAAGTAATTGTTAACGTGATCAGTAGAAAACTGGAGCCTCCCATATTTAGATTAGTCTTTGTTGGTTCACTTGAAGGATAGAACGAAAAACGACGTAAATGCCAGCTTTTTCCTTACTCTGACTGTTCATACAGATACTTCAGCTGAAGCCAGTATCACCACCATTACCAGAATCACCATGATGATCATCACCATTATTGTCATTATACCGAATACAGCGGCCCACTGCTTTCGTATTCGGGAGAAAACTGTCTGAAATTAGGCTAGACCGCTACCTTCCATATTGTTTCCAGTTCTTAATTGACTAATCATTCCAACATTGCATGAAATATAGGTTATCCTGAGCAATTTAAGGCGTCGTTAAATAAATAAATGACTAAATAAGAACAAATTGATACCATGTAGTCTGAAGATGGAGGCAGTATGTTCCTTGGACAGGTTTGTGCGCAGTACAGAGTGGCATAACTCAGAAAACCGTAATATAAATGTGTTAGGCACCAGGAAACATCCAGGTATCAGCTGGTAGCTTTTCTTTAACTCCGCAGTGCTTATCATATAGTTTCTCCTAAAGGAGCTCAACGGGATTGTGCGGCCTGGCTGCGGACAACTGGCCACTGATTGCGAAGTAATGGATTTAATAACATCACGTACACACAGTAAAGCGACGCCTGTTGGAAATCGCAAGGATTGTGTTCACGTTGGGACATGTACGCTGTAGAGATAACATGGTTTTGATAGGCATGGCTGAGCGTCTGAGTGCACAGTTGCTGTAATGTGGAGCAAACGAGCATTAGAGTCCATGTTCTTGGAATGTTATAACTGGTAGGACAGCACAAACATCATATGCACATAAGGATTCCTTGTGAAGTGCCAATATTATTACAGCCTAAAATATAAATTTCGGTGTGTGTTAGTATTGTTCTTCAGTAGGTATACGTATGTTGTATGTAATATGTGAACTTGCGTTATTTTAGTTACAAACATAAAGTAAAAGGCCGCGCCATAGCTCAAAGGTTAGTCGCTGACTTCCCACCGCGGCGGCCCGGTTTCGATCCCTTGTCTGGTGAAGTGGGATTTGTGGTGGACAATGTGGCGCTGGGGCGGGTTTTCTCTGAGTACTTCGGTGTCCCCTGCCAATCTTCATTCCACCAAATTCTCCATCATCATAATCACTCGTACAATAGGCCAATGAGTGGCCGCCGTGCCGAGTGGACCCAGCTGGACTCCACCCCCCACTAAGCGAATTAAAAAAATTAAAAAACATAAACTGTCGTTCTGATGCAACTTAATGTTGATTTTATAATTGTAAATATTATTAGGGCCGGTCACGGTAGCCGAGCGGTCTAAGGCATGCACTGTCTTCGCTCGCTCGGAAGCCGAGATCGTGGGTTCGAATCCCACTCAGAGCATGGATATTTAGTTTGTGTGTGTGCGTTTTTCTGTGTTTGTCTACAGGTAGAGGCCTTGCGACGAGCTGATTACTCGCCCAAGGAGTCCTACCGTATGTGTAAGATCTCGAAAAACCGAAGTGAACGGAGAAGTTCATGGAGGTAGGCCTAGGCCCACTGGGGCTGTAGTGCCAAGGAAAAAAAAAATATTAGGAGTGTTGAAACCAAGGAGTATGAAATGGGCATGCCTCATCGGGGAGATGCGAAATTCGTACTAAATTTTTGCTGGAGATAATTAAGGCAAGAGATCTTGTTCCCTACAGTCATAGGCAGGAAAGTGATATTACGAAATACGGTGTCAGGTTGAACTGAATTGGCGAGGGTGGGGTCCAGTAGCGGCCTCTTACAAATACGGCAATGAACATATGGTTTCCGTAACAGGCAGAGAATTATTTGCCAGCCTCAGTGGCTGTTAAGTTTTTTCAACAAGGGCATTGTTCCATGGAGGTAATTTAACGTCTTTACCCCACAGAAACATTTNAGATAATTTTACTTCTTCCCCCCCCCCAACACCCCCCCCCCCCCCCCCCCCCCCCCATGAGAGTCATTTCATTCCATAACATTTCTTCAGTAGAGCTAACGCCTCATTTGCACTCTCTCGCTTTTCCACATGGTTTGTGTATGCCTGTAATGCATTTACAGCTGTATTCTCCATCGCAGTTTGTGTTGCTCGGAAGGAAGTGTTCTGTGTATCATTTGAAGCTCTGGAGTGGGTTTGCACATCAAACCGCTTTGAAGCTGAACTGATGAACAAACGCTACTACATTCTGAAGTGCATGTTCATACGCGAGTTAATTCTCTTAAGAGAGGAGTGGGGCAAATTATGCATTGTAATTAATCGAATGTTTCCCTTTTGGTATCCCAGGCACGGTAGTAATTGTTACATTTTCTTGGAATAATATTTGCGTCGAATTTCCGTTGCTCGAACGTTATTAACTGTCATTCTGCAAAATGTGGAAGAGACCAATAAAGGCGTTCGAATTGTAATTGTTGGGTACACGATTTGAATCTCTGACAGCGCACGAGATATTGTGGTTACAAATTTCATGATTTTCCTTTCTATCTTCAGTGCGAAGGATAGTAACTTGAGACTTGTCGAAATCACTGTCCAGTCTATTTTTGATCGTTCTTCGTGCATAGTCACTGGCTGAAGGTTCGGCCACACAGAGCGCTACGTACGCGACGCACGCTACTTACGTTATGTTCGCTATACGAACAGAAAAATATCTCCCTTTATTGCCAATGTGACTGGCCACACAGACTTCCGTACGCTACGTACGCTATGTTCCCTATGTTAGCTGCGTCGCAGAGTGTACACAGCGTACGTAGCATACGTAGCGAACATAGCGTAGCGCTCTGTGTGGACCAACCTTCATACCACGTGATTTTAAATAACTGTAATTGATATTTTGAAATTCAGAGATCCTAAGCTTTGTCAGGTAGTCGCTGAGGTAGTTTGTTTCCAGTAGCCGAAGTGTTATTTTGGCAACTTTTTTTAACGTATCTGTCAAAATCTTAGAAGATCGTGCAGGAGACTTATTTACATGAATCACACCTCTTATAAAAAGAATAATGATACAAGGCGATGTTTGCATTTCAGTATGCCACAGAAACAAACTCCATTCTCAGAAACGTGAAGGTGAATGTTAATGTTAAAAGCGAAAGTCAGAATTGTAGTGATGCACTCTTTTAATGTAAAAAAATTATCGATTTATTTTTCCAGACTACTCATGAAGGAATTCTGCATTTCAAAATTGACGGCAGTACATTAATGGAGGAAAATACAGCGTAAATGACCATTAGGATACTGTTTGTGCACAGCACTTTCAACGGAGCCCTTTCTTGTTCAAAAAACGTAAAACAATGTTGAAACTTTTAATGTTCTTGTCTGATTTGCCCCCGTGTGACATATTCGTGTTCTCGAAACTTAACAGCCCGAAAAGGGGTCTCATTTTGATTTGCAAGAAGACATTCGGAACAATGTGAAGAGAGGAACCGAACGGGTTGGCTTAATAGCAACGCTCTGTACTCATATCTGGGAGGTGCTTGGGTCGAATCTTGTTCAGGACACCGGAAATCCTTATTAACCTTGTCATTTTCCTCAGTCATTCCAAGCAAATGCTGGAGTATTACCTCGATTAGGTGACAACCGATCTATTCCTAATCCTGTTTCGGGGCATAGTCCTTATGCAGCACTTTCGGAATACTTTTAAGGTAACCACATTCCCTAGTGTTAGTGACAGTAACATAATCATTCCTGTTCCTCATATGTAGACCAGTATTGTTAGATATGTTTTTCAAGCATCTGGTATCATTTTAAATCTCTGTCAATTAATTATCTAAATATATCAATGAGATATATGGAGAGTGTAACGGAGAACCTTAGAAAAATCAACTCAGAGTTACGCCTGCCACAAATCGTATTTATAAATTAACCGTATCTCGAACTCGAGTCTTTTGTGGTAGCCAGAAAATGGAGTGTATCACGTGTATATGTTTTCTCTTTAGAATTCATAAATGTTGTGACTTGTAGACCTATTGGTAAGTAACAGCTGTGTAATCAGATAACAGTACAACAGCCGTTGCTAGGGAACAGCTCTGTGGACACGTTTTTTCCCTAGCAACGAGAGAAAACGCAATAATTGAAGAGTAATTTTCTGTCCTGTCCGCACTGGGACTGTATAAGTAGGATTAGTAGTTCAGTTGTGAGTCAGTTGAAAGTTGCATTTGTGAGGAATGAGAAGGCAGTAACTGAGACATGGGACAGTTCGGAAACCCAGAGGAAAGGGAATGTCCGCCGATGGAAGCCGCTACTAAGCATCGGCTAGTGAATACATAAGTCTTTATGTGTTCTGTAATTACAGTGATCTTTGGAATGTGTACCTCATAGAGACTATCGTAGTTATTTGTAGTTCTGAGTGAAAGTGTTCGGTAAATCCGATCACCAATCCAAACCCCATCAATCACTTCACAGCATGATGCTTTGTGGAATGTAGCTGTTTTTATAAAGCTACAGTCAAATGGGAGCGATGTTTTGTTACCGATTCGCGTGTTTCACCATACCTTTGGTGATTGGTTTGAGACTGGCTAAGATAAATCACCATTCATTATGACATTCATGAAACGAAAAGGTGCAGAAGTGTGTCTGTTAACTTTCCTACGCCTCTCTGTTCGTCTCTTCGCACGAAACAGCTCGTGAACAACTGAATTCATTTTCATGAAGTTTGACAATTAGTGTTTCTTTATTAAAAGTGTCCATACATTTCAGTTTCCGTTAAGTGGAACAATAGCAACGGACACTTTACATGAAAGCCTGCTTGCGTTTCTCAGCGTGTCTCGTATGCAGTACTCTGGACATTCATCTGAGCGAGAAATGCTTCGAACAGAATTTGTAGAGTAAAATCGAGTGTTTTCATCTTACTGTTGCCTGTGGTTCTGTATGGGTGTGAAACTTGGTCTCTGACATTAAGGGAGGAACATAGACTGAGGGTGTTTGAGAACAGGGTGTTGAGGAGAATATTTGTACCAAAGAGAGATGAAGTGACAGGAGATTGGGGAAAACTGCATAATGAAGAGCTTCATAACTTGTACTCTTCTCCAAGTATTATTAGAATGATCAAGTCGAGGAGGATGAGGTGGTCAGGTCATGTAGCACGAATGGGGGAGACGAGGAATGCGTATAGGATATTGGTGGGAAGGCCAGATGGAAAGGGACCACAGAAGAGACCAAGGCATAGGTATGTGGACAATATTAGAATGGATCTTAGAGAGATAGGATGGGATGGTATGGATTGGATAGATCTGGCTCAGGATAGGGACCAGTGGAGGGCTCTTGTGAAGACGGTAATGAACTTTCGGGTTCCATAAAATGCTGGGAAATTCTTGAGTAGCTGCAAAATTGGCGGCTCCTCAAGAAGGGCTCAGCTCCATGAGTAGGTAAGTAAGTTTTCAAGATAAATTATAAAAGGAGCTCGTATGCTGTCATCTCATAACAATGTATGCTCGAGGCCATTGCTCGAACACACCGTTAGTTTCGCGCTGTTTATTCGAGATCATTAAAAGTTAGCATTCCCAAATTCTAGAAGCAGTAACAGATCAAATCTCCTAAACTTGTTTGGCACCTCCATTTCCTTTTCCCTACTTTTATCGGTAATTCTGTTCCTCGGCCTATTTTCTGCACAACGTAATCTGGTACCGCTCCTTTCCATGTTATTATAGCTTTCTGCACATTTCAGTAGTGCCCCGTAAACAAACTACTTTATGGGGCGCATATGTTCCCTCCGTTTCGAAATCCTTATCCTTACGTTTTTATTTAAAGGACAGTTTATATAAAACATCCGGGACTCATGTGTACAAACATATTTAGACGAGATGTATTTATTATAGCGCCAAATTTAGTAAATGGAATAAATCTGCAAGAAACAGAAAATATTTTCAGAAACTGAAAACTGTTGTCTGACCTGACGCGGCATTCCTCGTTACGTTTCTTGTGGTTAACATGTTTCCGGGATACCCTGTTCTCTTTCGGGAGAACAAAGAAGCCTTTCATAGTATGTAGTGCGAGCTACATTACAACATTTCCTGTATTGAACCCGTTAAATGCACTTGTATATACGAGGGTTGTCCGAATTTTGTCTGCTTGCGTCTGACCGGAATTTAGAACACAAGGAAACATTCTAATCCCGTTGCTTTTGTTAACCCGCTGGACGATCTATCGAACAGAGCTCGCTTTTGTTGTGTTTTTGTTTTGACTAAAGAAGAACATATCTGTCCCTAGTAAATTAGTTTAATTAACACAACAGTGCAGATGTGTGCGCCGTCGCACATGGAGTTGATGTCTCCAAACAGTTGCTCACGATTGCGCGTGCCTCAGGAGCTGAACATAAGGAACGCACTCGCAGGCTTGCCCTTGACTACTGGAAGGATGTAATCGAAGAGTGAAATAACAATTCAGTTTATTTTTTAATATTAATTACCGCTTACTCTTCCCATTTCTCCAGGATGTTGAACAGTAAATTGAGCAATAAATGAAATATCGTCTACACACTGTTATGTAAGTGAAAATGCTTACTTCTGTTTTATAGGATTACTCGTGTGTTGTGTAATGGTAAGTTAGTGTGGACTGAGTACAGTAGCGTCCGTAAGCACGTATCTCTTATTCAGAAATGTCTGGTAGGGGAGGAATTTTTTGTCTCGCCGGTGAGCTGTACCATTGTTTGTTGAGCGCTGCCCATTAGCATTAATGTCCATTTACTGTGACGCATTTGTAATTCCAATGATATTCCCACTACAGAACTCACACCGCACTCGGACAGACGCTTTTCCATATTTTCGGCAACTATATACCATATCTGGAAATGTGCCATTAAAAGTTGTATAGCTTAATTTTATTTTCATTTCATGTCATATTGCAATTTTTTACGATAACCTATGTTTTGGGGCAAAAATCGACGAGTTCATTTTGAATTTCGTGTAAAATACATGTTATACTGACCGATACGAAGAAAAATTAAATACAACCGCAGAGTAGATATCTGATGCCAAATTTAATCTATATCCGTCAAGTAGTTTTTTCATGTAAGATATGAGACAAGGCGTCCTCCGTATGCTTTCATTTAGTGCACTTTTTTCAGAAAACACATAGGTAAGTAATTCTTCTCTGAGACTGGTTTGGCTTTCAAGCTTCCTTGCAGCCTCCTCTGTACAGCCTCTTCCCAGTGTTGAGCAGATTATAATGTATCTAGCGTGTGTTAGGGTGTTCACTGCCAGACTTGCACTTTCGTGACATCACTTTCTGCAGGCTCGGAATAGGGCACGGCCCCAGGTCGCCGTACATAATCGCCCCAAACGTTTTGGCATAATTGGTGCTGAACCGCTTAACCTCTGCAGTTTATGCTGTGTCGCTGAAAATACAGATTATATGACCACAGGCAATGAACCCTTGAAGCTAGGCTTTGGAGATGTCACGCAGGTGCTTACTTGCTTGGCTTACGCTTAGGTCAAAAGGCGGAAGAAGTACGTTCCTCCGAAACGTCAGTAAATTTCTTGTAGACGACACGGCATTACACGGCGGAAGAAGACAGTTCTTTTAAAACACATTATGAACATTGTTTGTAAAACAACTTGAGAGTCTTGAATACTTTTGTTCCTAAAATTAGGTTTTAAGCCCGTAGAGAGTCATATGAAAATGTCACGAAATAGCTTGCGCTGGGGTGCAGTTTAGATGGTGTTTCATTGGCTATTGCAGTAAATGGGCCTCTCTAAATTTTGACGTTCCCTCTGCATGTTTAATCATAACATTGTGTTGTTAAATAGAATTGTGCATACCGCAAGAGTTGTGTAACTTTCGAATTGTTGCTTATAAATGAACAAGAATTCAGAGAATGTAAACGGTCTGTATACGGTATGTATGCTCATTTTGCCATGCTTTAAAAAATACAAAGAAAAAAGAATAATTCAGAGAGAAAATTAATTTTGAACTTTTAGAGTGTGTAATTGTATTACTGGAATGTGTAATGTGATCCTCACATGTACAGAAAGGAATCTACTTCCATGTATTGCCATTGTTTGCGTATTCCCATATGTGAGCATGTATCTAGATGCCAGCTGTTATCATCCATACCACTAATACTAGGTGTCGTATGTGTGTTGAGTTTCATTTATTTCCGTGATTGACATAAGCTTGTGACGAATGAGCGTTTTGATATAGTTTTACAGTGTAAGTGGCGTCCGTGATGGATGACTATGAACGCTTTGAGTGAGTTATACGTATTTTATTGCTGTTTGAACTATACAGAACGAAATACATTGAATATTCTTAAATATTATATTAAAATGGCTACAGCATTTTATTTCAGCAAGTAAATAAGCTATGAAAAACAAAATCAATACTTAGACTTTGGGCCTCTGCATTGTGAACTTCTTATTTCGATGATAGCCACCTACGAAACTACGCGGAATCATGTGTCAGGAGAAAATCTTAATTTTCACGGCAACGGGAGACTCGATTCAGTTCAATTTCTGTGCTCCTATTCACCTATTTTTGCAGGCTGGCGTCTGGAAACTCGACTCTTCACTTCAGTGAAGGACCTCAGCTGAACTCTTCTCTATAACGACTTTGCACGGACCACGCAGTAAACATGACTTCTATATTGTTGGGAAGGCGTGTTTACAGCGCTGTTGCATAGCAATGGAAGTCACTCGATTGTTGCTTGCGTATTCGTTGCGGCAGGAACATGTTTGCCGAGACTTTACCTAGAATTGAACGCATATTCTGACTTCGTTATTCCAGCTTTCGGGCGTCATGTCACAGTATGTTTCAGCTTTCCCTTAGATACTGATAGGTCGACTGTTTTGTCAGCGAACCGCACTGTTTCGTTTGGAAAGGGTATGTAATCAACAGACGAGCGAGCTTGTGGCCATTAATGATAAATTTGGATTTGAATGGAAGTGGTCGTGGCGCATTTGAAGCTTCTGTCGCATCAATCAACTGGAGCGAGAAGAGAACATGCTAGCCAATACATCAGTCTGTACTGGAGCCAGGTGTTCAGGAAGCATAAGTTCAGTTCAGTGTGTTGTCCCTACATCGATCTGTCCTGTGATATTAATATTTTTCTGTACATTTGTCAATATATGAAGAGACGGCCTGAATTCAGCTGGCTCACGGTAGAGGGCAGTGTAGTTTCTTAACACTATATTACAACTCCAGTTTCCGGCAACAATGGGAGGTTTCTTGATGATCTAACAGACGGCAATGTTTGAGGAAGCTCTTCGCTATTTGGAGTGAGTTCAGTTAGTAAAGAGTAACGAGTCAGCTGAAGACGGCAGTACTCCGCAAGTGGGAATATCACATGCATGTCAGGCAGGAGACAGTATCTAGTGTGACTGAATCGATTACCTGGAAAGTGTAACATGTGCAGTGGTTGAAACATGGTAATGTTCCATTTTCCAACCAACCGATACAGTTACTATCGGTACATACACATCCTTCTCAGGCGAACGTATGTATTGTTTAAACCAATCAGGCTGGACATGTATAAAGCAAGCAGATCTAACTACGCATAGTATCGTTAAACAGTTTACTTAGTTACGTGATGAGAGGTCACGGTAGCGTAGTTGGTTGAGGCACTACGCTACAAGCCGGAAGTTCGCGGAATCGAATCCCGGTTAGGTCATTGGATTTTTTTTTTAAATTACGTATTCCTTCCAGCAGCAATATGGCCCTGGGGTCGACTTGGCCTCAAACCGAAATGAGTATCACGAATATTATTGGGGGTAAAGGGCGCCCGGCATTTAAGGCTGACAACCTTACCGCTATCTATGACCAGATTGTCTAGAAAGTGTGGGAACCTCAACATCTCACAACCCTGTGATCCTCCACGGCCTCTTACAGGGACACTTTTTTTTTATTTTTACGTAATGAGTGGTCAGATGTTCGTGGTGCATCGCTGGTGTGCATATTATGTTCGATGACGCCTTTATTTTACAATAATAACATTCTCTGTACGCCACTTGTTAAGATTGTCCATTGTCGGTGGGAACTTCCGATGTGTATCAGTTGTAATGATTTACATTTTAGCTGCTGTATAAACTACCGGTGTTATCACAGACATTGCTTTTAAGAGGTATAAGGGACAGTGTCACGTATACTTAGCACCTGATCGTAATAGCCAATAATTATGAATATAATTCTCGTTCTTCATCTGCGGCCCTGCAGTCAATGATGACCCTTGGCCTTTTTCGATTGCTTGCCATAGGTCCCGATCTGGTGACTTTCATCTCCAATTTCTAACGCCCGTTGTCTTAAAATTTTCTCCAGCCCCCTGACAGCAGGTCTGTATACTCGTCCAGTACCCTCTGGAAGTGCCCATCTTCTCTATAGGGACAGCACATTCCAACATCCGGCTCGTGAGGCCTTGATTTTGCTAGATCCTTCTATATGTTTCCACCCGGCTGCAATCGTTAAAAGCTTGTCAAGAGTTAAGGCATTTTAGGGAGTGGAGTATCCCACCATTTGCCCACCCTCCTGCCTGGAGGACCGTGGTATCTCTTTTTGTCTAGACCATCACCTTTGACCTGTCCTGCATGGAACACCCTACCAATAGGTACGCTACCGCCGGCATAGCTCTCAGGATCATATGACCACCACTAGTCAAAATAGGGACACCTGCTGGGGGCAGGTTATAAACAGAATTAAGCAGATGTATTGCCACCGGAGCATCAAGTTACTCAGCTGTAAGTTTTTGGTCTAGTTTTGCTGATCTCGATTTGTTGAGTATATGTATGTAACCTTAAAAATTTTGGTAACGTGAATGTAGCCAAGCTCTTCGGGGCACGTTTTCAAGTTGATAAATGTTACATGTATGATGTGGGTCCCAGAATACGATCCCTTGCTGTTACGGTATATGAATTTTTTTTTATTGCTAGTGGGGTTGGACTGCGGCCACTTCTGGCCTATTGTACCAGCCCCAGGTGATAGGCGAGGGTGATTGTTTAGCAATTGGTGGAATGAAGATTGGCAGGGGAAACCGAAGTACTCGGAGAAAACCTGCCCCAGCGCCACTTTGTCCACCACAAATTCCACTTGACCAGACCCGGGATCGAACCCGGGCCGCCGCGGTGGGAAGCCAGCGACTAACCGCTTGAGCTATGGCGCGGCCCTGCGATACATGAAACTTGACACAACTGTCTGGCTAGCAGGAGCTGACGAAATGAATTGTTTCATATTTATAATGGAACAAATCGTATCCCTGCTGCACTCACAGAATGTTGTACGGTCTTTTCACATTCCATAATAACAAGAATACAAATGGAAACAGGAGCATTATTCTTGTTTAGTTTGCTGACTGATTCTGCGTTACTGTGTGTAAGAATAGCTGTTCCATAGTTATTTTTGTGCTGTGTCTGGATCACAGTTATGAGTGTAAGGTTGTGAACACTTATTGGATTAAAAAACAAACTCCGTGGCCTGTAGTGCGCGACCGCCGCTTGTCGGCGAAGTTAGTTGCAACTTTTGCGGATAGAGGGTATCGCGTGTTCAGCGCAACGGTTCCCCACGACCGTTAATCTCGGTTTTCTAGACCGGAGCCGCTATTTCCTTAAAATAGCTCCTTAGTTATCCTCAGGAGGCTGAATGAACCCCGTTCCATACCCACTACTTGTAAGAAAATCTGGTAGCGCCGGGAATCGAACCCGGACCTCTGGATCTGTAGCCAGGAAATGTGACCACGAGACCATAGAGGCGATCCACTTATTGGATTATGAATCCTTTAAACAATCTGAATAATTTGGAATAATTAATATAGTGTAAAACGTAATTCCAACTTCCATAACTTCTTTTGGGGTTACAAATAATGTAATGCTCGCTTAATGTCTGTAAATACATGTAATGGAATATCAATATCTTATATCACTACTTTATTATTGTTAAGTCTCGAGTTGATGTATATATATATGTATATGTATATATATGTATATGTATATTCTAATCGTCTGTATCAGTTGAAAGGTATGAATTCAACAAATTAATCATTATGCACATGTATACTTTCTCACGTAGCAGTCTGTACCCGCTTAAATACAACATGGCGGTAATGACTAGTTACATATTTACAGTGTTGCTCCAAACTTTATCAATTATAAATCAGTTTTTTCTGTTTATATGGATCGTCCGAAAATTGTATACATTTACTCCGTTCTTTCGTCATTTTAAAGCATCGTTATGATGTGAGGGTACATACATGTAAGTGAGCAAGAGACACAGTTACACATCACTCCTCAATGCATCTCTCTATCGAGTACTCATTCCTACCCTGAACTACAAAAGAACATACCTTGGAACTTATCTGGAAGCACGTTTTTCTTGTCACTCTGTACAGAAATCGATATGTATCTCTTGTAGCACATATGCAGAACTTTCATACTCATTATTTTACTTCGCGAACCTGTGGCCGAAACGGAATATTCCGTTTGAAATTTACGAACAAACGCATGCTCAGATAGAGACGTGTGAATTGCTCAAGAGTGCATAATATAATTTGTAATATACTCGTATGTTACAGTTCAGTCCAAGAACTTACACAATTCCATCTTCTTTCCGAAAAAGTAAATATTCACGGTAGCGTAGTTGATTGAGACTCTATACTACAAGCCGGAAGGTTGTGGGTTCGATTTCCTATGAATCATTAGGTTTCTTTCTATTGACCTAATCCTTCCAGCCGCACTATGGCCCTGGGTTTGACTCAGCTTCTAACATCCATGACTACCAGAAATCTTCCTGGGGGGTAAATGGCGATCGGCACTTAAGGCTGATATCCTCACCGCCATCTGTGAGCCTACTGTCTAGAAAATGTGGTAGCCTCGACTTCTCACAACCCTATGGGCCTTTACGGCCTGTTACAGGGATAGCTTTACCTTTTTTTAAGTAGACAGCAGAACCGTTTTGCCAGTTACGTTGTATGCTTGCGGAACGAGATCATTTGCTCCAAGTGAACAACGTGAATGACAGACATCTGGAAAGAAATTAAAAATGGTTCTGTTTGAACCTAAGTGGGATAGTGTACAAGGACATTTAGGTACAGTTTAGGAAAAGGAACTTCTTCTCTTGTTGCATAGGCATGCTGGAATTTAGTAGTCTCTGATGGTCTGGACTTGCAGCTGGGAACAGAAGACAGGGAATTCGTGTATAATACTAATTATGAACTTCAGGTAAAACGGACACTTGAAGGACCCGAGGATTGACGGGTCGTTAGCATTCAAGCGCATCTGAAGTAGACATATTACGAGGATTGATGTCTGGTATGAGGGTCAGGATTGTGCCGAATGCATATTCGCATATTTGTCATGGGTTTCTTCTGTCTGTCCAGGCTAATGCCTCCATATACCTCGAAATCCTTATATTCAGAAGATTTGCATGTTAACATGAAATTCGACCTTGCATTGTCGGCACAGTATAGTTGGAACGTTACTAATTATGTCATGTCTATTTCGTACTGTTACAAATTCTGGGTACGGAAGTGGATGAAATTGAACAAAATAAATGAGAATGATACGCGATTTATTCTGGACTCGATTTGTAATGAATCCTAGTATGAGGATTGTGTACGCCCTCAGTAATCCGGAATTTTATTCTAATGCTGAAAAAAAATTGTTTTAATGGGAAAACAAAGTATACATTGCATTGCATTTCATTTCGAATTTCCTGCTACGAGCTTGTAATTCTCCTGAAATTATACAGATAAACCTTACATTGTTCAAAAGCTGGCCTCATGATCTGACCACGAAGTTTTCTACCCGTTACACGCGTTTATGTTCCCTATATAAAAGCAAATTATGCATCTCTGTCTCTGCTCTCTCTCCCTCCAGCTTCAGTGTTCTGGCGCAGTAACATGGAAATTACATTTTACGGCCCGGCTTTGCATAGCGCTAGTTCGTATGCACTAGCCACACCAGTCCAATTAAGGCCATGATAATTTGCCTCGGATATTATATAGGACATTGTTTTCAAAGAAAGTTAAGGTACAGGGTATTTTTATATGGGTGATGGGCCCTTTTACTTTCACCATTGCATATTTACTACGAACGCTGCAAGATAAAGGGTCTAATTCGACCCAATACAGAGCAGAACTGTTCCAGCAATTTTGCACACCACGCCATGAAAGCGAACAGGGTTTAGAGGTAAATCGCAGGTATTCTTATGTACGGCATTACAAGGTGATGAGTGGTCAGCTGCGCGCTCCCGTACCCTTTACTCCCGAGAAAGAGTCTCCAGTACTCGCTATATATGAGGCAGAATGTGACCCTTGAAAGGGCCTGACGTGGTGACGAAGAGAACTCAATGCGATATCGGGTACCGATCTGAACAGTGCAGTCCTTAGTTATGTGACTGACTTATCTGGACTCATGGTGTCCGTACCCCGATCAAAATGTTTTATGTTTATGCTTTCCACCCGACAGCTCCTCTCAGTCTGTGACATTCGCTGCAGGAGTACTCAGTCTGCCTATCTGGGTCAAGATCTGGAGGATCGTAGATCACGATGTTCTCATCCGTACCGATGAGCCATGACGGCTCTTATCTTCTTACTCGCTGCCTGCAAGAGCCAAGCGACAATTTCCATTAGGGATTTGTAATTTATTTGTGATTCGCTGAGCTAGCTGTCAGAACATCTGAATATTGTAACTGACGATGCGTCAGAGACGAAAATACCAGGCAAGAGAACATGCGTGCCTCAGTTTTCGAAGGATCAGTAATAAAATTTTGAGATAGGGTGTCGGTATATCTTTACGAAATTACGCCACCATCTTGTACGTAATTTCTATCTTCGTCGTTGTTAGTTCAATCCCCAGTACCTACAACGTTCCTGTACTTCTGCGTGGACTTTTGTACCGTAATGTTAAACAAAATCCGCTTCGTCGAACGATTAAAGCAGTCATCACCTAAATTAAATGCACTTCCACGGAAACTTAACTTGTGCGATTTCTTAAGAATTAGCTACTGCAGAAATACTTGTAAATTTATGGGGTATTATTAGAGAGACGGGACAGCTGTGGGGCCCAACCAACATCCTCTTCAATATGTATCGGGGGCTCCTCCCCAGGAGTAAAGCGGTCGGGGCGTGAAGCTGACCACTAACCTCCCATCTAATGCCGAAGTTGAGGACGATGGTGCTATAACTCCACTTCCACATATATCTTCTTGTCTTGGTGTTTAATTAATTAATTAATTAAGCACAGGAAATAATTTACCCGGAGGTGTTATTAATGTTAAATTTAAGGAAATGAATTTAGAATAGAAATTATTGACACAACAGTTGACATCTAATTGCGCCGAAAAGTAGTCGCAAAATATACGATTAACAGACGTCCATATTTACCTTCAGTCAGATTGCTTGAAGTATATTGAGACCATGGCGAGAAGTGCCATCTATCGTCGCCCTCCACACCTCGCTCGAGCCATTACTCTTCTCCCTCGTTTGCTTGTTCTATCCGCACGACTGCTGGCAGTGATAGCGACAAGCGCTGTGGGCTGGTTGATGCAAGCAAGAACTGACAAGCCGGATGTCCTGACGCCAGCCAGCAGCTTAGAGCACTTCTTCCTTTAAGTACCCCTCCGTCAAGGGAAGGTTCCAGAGCACATCGACTCGGAGCACGTGACGTTGCTCGACTCGAGTGACAATACAGGCTCTGTACCAAAATGGACTCAACATAAAGCTACCCTTTGACGTGGGAAAACCTTCAAACGATCCGTTCCAATGTGCGATTTGCAGTAACAACAAAGTGTCAGCGGGCTAAAACAACCTGTGAAATGAAATTCAAGAAATATACGAATGGCAAAGAAACATCAGTTTATTCATTCTCTTACAGAGTCTAGATTGTCAGTTCGCTAGTACTAACTTTTGACGATATCATATACAGTTTAAAGCAGACTAACAGAATGAGCAAGGACATCCATTTTAAAGTTTGCTCAAATCACTGCGACGGTTCAAGAGTTTTGAGACGAAACACCATGAGGATCCCTTTGCGTAATTATCTGGAGAACCTTAAGCCGAACAAGTTTAGTGACCATGAAAAATATCTTTTATTTTTCTCCGTAGCTTTTATTCCAATAGGTTTTCGTATCGATATATACGAGTAATTAACGAATTATGTTTTTTATGCGCATAGGCTTTCATGTTAAATGTTCTTTATTATAGTCCATTCAACGGAAATTTGATTTTCCCAGAATTTCAATAAAACTCATCGGTTTCTTATTTAATGAAATTCCTATAGCGGTTCTCGAGTTACATCCGAACAGACGAAGAGGCCGTCATAAGGAAGCTAATAGGCGCTTTTTTTCACATTTTCGTCGCGAACGGGCCAAATCCGTGTGTCCACAACTTCCACTTTCTGGCCTGCGTACTTGTATCGTGATTCTTAAGGATTCACTGCGTCATTACGAGTTATCGGTTTCAAACAGAACTTTCAAGAAACTTTACAAAACGGAATCCCTCAGAATTTGAAACAACTGGTCCCCTTGGGGATCTGAAAATAGGTCACAAACTCATATTGTTGCTACAATTTGCTATTAGTTTTCACTTAAAATAATCACAGGACTGCATGGTACGAGACTCATATGAAGGTTGCGGTGCTCCATAGTAGGTATATATTTTTGCCAAATTTTGAAATAATTTTAAATTATGTCAATCAAGTAAACTCTCGTTTTGTTACCTCAGAGTTTAAAATGCATTTTTATTCTATATTAATTTCTCAGAAGGAGCCGTATTCTTCTTTAACAGACACTCACAGCAACTTATTTCAGGCTGGATTTCTGTAACAACTAGTCAAAGTATGTAATTAAATGATGTAGCTCAATATTTGTCAGTCTGTAGTTGGCTTTCCGCCTACGCCATTTACCACTTACCCAATGTGGACGTGCGCACAGAAATGAATACGCATGTGTAATGTTATCTTAAGCAAGATCATATTTTTTTTTGAATGTCAGTCCTCGTTGTCATCAGTCAAAGATTAGGTTGACGATTGTTCGGACTCCAAAATTCATTCTAATCATCTCTGTCTCACTCTTTCATCTGTGAAATGTATTAGAATGTTTCTAAACAGTTTTGTCCCAGTGCAGAAGCAAGAAGGGGTGGCATTTTTATGCCTGTTTTGACAAGTTCCAGCGGAGAAATTGAACAACTTCGTCGACACGTTTCACTGCCCCTCCTCTCTACCCTTACGCATTCAGCAGCTCCTTCTCATATGATAACAGACAGAAGGACAGCTGAAAAAAGTCCCAGATGGATACATGTTTTACCTGGTATCCATGCTTTCCTGTTCTATGGTCGGCCTTAACATTACTCTTCTTTCATGTGTGGTAAATTACCCATTTTCAAGGCATAGGTTTATTTCATTCTATGACACGTTCTCTACGAAATTACATATGTTTCGCAGTTACTTCATAGGTGGTCTCGCAGCGGAGCCATCTGTAGAGAACTTTAAACTCATTGTGGAACACATACTTAATTTCGTTGCGACTTTGTATAACGTTATACCTCATTCTGAGGTTGTATGCTCGTATGTCTCAAAATTGGGTATATTTTTCCTGATTTTGTTATCCTCTTGTCAGGTAAAGAAACAAAGTTCTGTCTGTTAACATTTCCAAATGCACTCCACAAATGCCTAAGGGGAAGTCGAATTTAGTGCCATGAATTTCTCATCTCGGCACTCGAATTGACAAGTGGCCTTATCGCTCTGAACACTTTTTTTTATTATTTTCACTACAGCGCCAGTGGGCCTAGGCCTACCTCCATGAACTTCTCCGTTCACTTCGGTTTTCTAGATCTTACACATTCGGTGGGACTCCTTGGGCGGGCGATCAGCTCGTCGCAAGGCCTCTACCTGTACACAAACACAGAAAAACGCACACACACACACACACAAACTAAACATCCATGCCCTGAGTGGGATTCGAACCCACGAATCCGGTTTCCAAGCGAGCGAAGACAGTACATGCCTTAGACCGCTCGGCTACCGTGACCGGCTCTGGACACTTTACTTTCAGGAAATTAACCAGTTTTTCCCATTGGAAACGAGGCTTGATTTAATGTACAATTATTGGATCTGAGTTCATGATCTGTGGTACTGATGAATCACGTTTGTGCTCGTCTAAGTGTGTTGTTCATCTCACGATGTTTGTGGAGGCTGATCTTCTGTGCATTTGGCTGCTTATAGCTTTCTGACAGCATATATGGCTCTTCGAAATGCTTTATATGCAGGAGAATAATAAGGTACATATTAGGTTAGTCATACATTCATCACCAGGCATTTCGTACAAGAAAACTGACATTTGCACTTTCTGCATGAGATTTCCATCATGAAGAGAAACTGTAAATTTTATATGCTTTCTATGTTCGGTGTGTGCCGATGGTACCGGTATCTTGTTTTTTATGTGCCAATTTTTTTAATAGTGACTTATATGATCTTCCTCTGCTACTTCTTCCATAGATTAGGCGAATCCTGTTCCATATTTTCCTGGAGCGCCCGCCTGTATCCCCTTGGCTGGCATTTGAATGCTTTGATATTTTATTGTCTTGCTGTGACATGGAGACATGTTCAGTGACAAGCAGGGATGAGAGAATATTATATATTCCGTCATGCTGAAGTTCCATAATTGCACGTACGAGTACATATGGTGTATTTTTACGCTTCTTGTGTTCACCCAGTTACATGGACTGTATTTTCTTCTGAGGTAATCGAAATGCTAATTCGAGATTTGCAAGTGGTTAACTCCCTGTTATGAAAAAGCATTTTTATTATACAAATTCACAGCGGTACTCATAGGGGCCGCGCCATAGCTCAAACGGTTAGTCGCTGGCTTCCCACCGCTGCGGCCCAGGTTCGATCCCGGGTCTGGTCAAGTGGGATTCGTGGTGGACAAAGTGGCGCTGGGGCGGGTTTTCTCCGAGTACTTCGGTTTCCCCTGCCAATCTTCATTCCACCAATTGCTCCACAATCGCCCTCACTTATCATCTGGGGCTGGTACAATAGGCCAGAAATGGCCGCAGTACAAGGGACTTAGTCCCACCCCACTAGCAATAAAAAAATATTAAGATGTGGGATTTGAGGTTCTCGCTTCTATGAGTGTGAAGGTAAGTGTCTTCCTGACATAACGCCGTGTATTGTGCTAAATATTTACCATCGTTTAGGAGGAACACGATGCCTCTAGTTTGAGGATAGAAGAGTAAGCCGACCATACAAAAAGTAGCTCTGATATGGGAAAGTGGGCGGACAGAGGCCATGGGCTGACAAGGAGAAGACTGCGACACTAAAAAATGACATGTATCGAGGACGGATGTAAGGGAAGAGGCGAAAACTAGTAGGAGGGAAAGTAGCTGTACAAGAGAGGGTGGAGAAGAATAGAAACACAGTGAATGAAGCTAAAATAAAATAATATCATACGGTGAAGTAAGTAAAAAAATGAAATGAAAGTGAAAGGATCAGGTGTACCAGAGGCGAAATGAAGAAGGGATTGAGAAAGTAAGGGATCCACCCTGTCACGAGTAAAGCAGGACTAAATTGAAATAAAACTGTTACTGAGAGCAAACCAGCAATAGCGATGCAAAACAGATATTGTGGCCCTGAGAAGTCCAGACTTGTACACAGGAAGATACATCATGAAATGGGGCCTCAGTGATCTGACCATTACTAGGGCTTTCCAGAAACTGCCCGTTTGAGGGTCTTGGACAGTGCCGTTTTCCGTCCAGCTTTCTCTTATAGGCTGCAGATGGAGGGAGCAGACTCCTCCGAAACGTTGATTAATATCCACAAGACTTTACAGCCTCGCATAACCGAAAACAGTAATGTTAATATCGAGATGGATCTCAGTAATGGGGTTTTATGTTGTGGACTGGATTCATCCGACTCAGGATTTACACCATTTTTGAGTTTTTTTGAAAGGACAATGAACATTCGGGTGTAATAAGAGGTAGGAAAATTTTGTTACCCTGCCGAGCGTCTTTCACATTTTCAAGGTCGCAACTGCATGGCGTGCCGGTCACGGTAGCCGAGCGATCTAAGGCGTGTACTGTCTTTGCTCGCTTGGAAACCGGGATCGTGGGTTCGAATCCCACTCAGGGCATGGATGTTTAGTTTGTGTGTGCGTTTTTCTGTGTTTGTGTACAGGTAGAGGCCTTGCGACGAGCTGATCACCCGCCCAAGGAGTCCTACCGAATGTGTAAGATCTAGAAAAACCTAAGTGAACGGAGAAGTTCATGGAGGTAGGCCTAGGTCCACTGGAGCTGTAGTGCCAAAAAAAAAATGAATGGAGTAAGTTAATGAAAACAGAAAGGAATCTCTACTATGTTTTAGGTGTTAGTGATTAACCGTTGTAGCTGGGAACATATAATTTCGTATGGATTTAAAATGTAACCAGTTTTACATTTCTTAAAAGTCTTGCTTACTGCGGGAACCGTCGAAGTGGTATTTTGAAGAGAATTGCAAACTAGCATTTAGACTGTCGCATTCCACACAAGTTACGTGTTTACTGACGCCATATTTTCTTGCTGTGACCTGGCTATACCAGTCAGGTCACGCGGTTTCGGGCAGAACAGACGTGAACTTGCTTATATTTCGACCCCAGTCTAAAAATGTAAATGTTAAAATACACAAAACTGCAACAGGTTATTTGTTGGTGCGAAAACAAGTATCTCATTCTGTGGGGAAACCACAAGTTGAATGACATTTCGAACTGAAGAAAGAGCCGTACGAAGATGAAGCAAATTCAGAAACGAGGGCTTCACAGATGTATTCTTCGCCTAAAATTGTTAACGTGTTTAAAAAATCTAGTAGGAAATGGAGCCGAACATATATAGGAAGCAAAGGGGAAATAAAGAATGCACATAAAATTTTTGCCAGTAAATCCAAACTATAAAAATCACTATGTAAGATTTGAGGCTTTCACGGCGGTGACAATGAAGAAAGCAGTCTTCTGGGATTTGGCACCGTGTATATGTTGTGTTAACCGACGTTTCGGAGGAACGTCGGTTAACACCACGTATACACGGTGCCAAATCCCAAAAGACTGCTTTCTTCTTTATAAAAATCACGTTAGAGACTCTGGCGTAAATACGACGGTAATATTAAAATTTATCAGATATGAACGGCATAGAACTGGCTCTGTATGGTATCCTATGGCGGATGTCTCCGAATATTAAAGCATCAGTCCCATATAGAAAGGAGATTTCCTGCTTAGTGGTGTATCTTTTCGAGGAAAATCCTATACCGTGGAGTTACTTGGCAAGCAAGTTTGATTCTATCATCACCTTAATTCTGACTTTATCTGAGTATGTCCTCCATTGTGTTTTGTATATGTTTTTTTATAGAATAAACAACCTAAGAATTAAGGAAATGCTACTTATCATTTTGTATAAAAAAGATACCAGAAATGTTAGGGTAATACGTAAATGTTTCCTGTGAACACCTGATTGATGGTAAAATGGCTGTTAATATTTCTGGCGTTCTGTCAAGGATACTGTTTTCCCAGCAAACAGCGCATTGCTACATAAATGGAAGCGATACAAAACTAACAGGAATTCGAAACACATAAACATGATGTGTGTTGTGCATTTGGGACGTAGGGCAGGAATGGAAAAAGGCATATCTGCACGCCCGTCCGCTTTGCTTTTTCGCCCTCAGATCTTACTCCACTGTCACATCTGTGTGCTTCCTGTGTGTGATGAGGTCGTCTTTTGTGATCTCTGTGACTTGGCAGATGCTGTGCTGTAGATTCTAGGCGATCAAGAAGCTTTCAGGGAACTCATAGACTACTTATTTCACGTTCGTCGGGGTTCAAGTGACTCTTAATATATTCTTTCATGCTTCAGATATTTTTGTGACATTCTTTTGGCAAAACATTGCGATTTTCATTTCCTGTTGTTGTGCAACTTCAGCTTGGTGCGTGATACACTGCTGTGTTTTGAACCCCGCTCCTCCTCTAAAATGGTAAGCCTAAATTGTTGTTAATAAGATATAAACATTTGTGACGATGGATAATGCTCCAAAACACTTAGTTACTATAGGATTCTGACGATGGTGTATAACGCACTGATATATTGGGTTTTTGGACTTTATCCATCGTCCAGTGATTGAGGCTAGCTCTGTCTAACGGACCCAACAGAATAGGTTTTTCCTTCACCTGAGGACGGAAACAGATCCAGTTTCCGAAACGTCGTCTTTTTATTAGTTATCTTAAAAACCAGGATGATGGATAAAGTCCAAAAACCCAATATATCACTCCAAAACACAGTTTTTTCCTTTTGGCGCTACAGCCTCAATTTAGGCCTTTTCCTACCTGCATGAAACTCTCCGTTTCATTTCTGTTTACTAGATCCAGATATTCGGTAGGACTTTTTGGGCGGGTGATCAGCTCGTCGCAAGGCCTCTACCTGTACATAAACACAGAAAAAGACACATACACAAACACCAAACATCCATGCCCTGAATGGGATTCCAACCCACGATGCCAGCTTCCGAGCGAGCAAAGACAGTGCATGTCTTAGGCCGCTCGGCTAACATGACCGGCCCAAAAACGTAATGCTTGTAATCGCAAAAGCAATGGTAGCTACAAATGAGGCCGTCCGAGGTTAACACAGCTTTCGCAGTCTTTAAGGCAGTGATTTTGTGGGTTTTTGGCACCGGATAGTCTTTTTGATGGCTGTGAACATTTCGGAGGAATATACTGCATCCATCTCAAGGCGAGAAGCTTTAACCCTGAAGATACAGACAGTATTTTCTTTCGAGATGTCGCTACCAGACTACACGGTATCATAATCCATAAGACAAAATATTCGCATTATTTTGTTCAGCCAAACATCCTATTTTGGATAAGGAAAATATGTATGTGTAGAGTCGGACACGCGTAATGTCCTCATGGTCCAGATTTTGTTTCCAGACGAATATGTCTTGTACCTATGCGTCTCATCGGCCATTTTGTCCAAAGCATACGGTTACCACCTCAAAAGCCAAGCGTTTCTCTTTTAGAAAAATAGTCGTTTTAGAATTACAGGCATTCCAGTAGTCGAATATCTTATTTTCATATATTTCGCGTCCCACCGGTTGAAAAACAGTGATCTTGATTAGATGTAGACTGTTTCCAGCTCGAGGTTTTGGCTGGCTCGCCCTAATTTATTTAAATAAACAGTTCCGATGAAGTTACTTTACAGAATTCGCGGTCGAAGGACCTTAAAACCTGCCATTTCTTACACCAGTTCTGTGTTACTAAACATGACAGTGTTTCTCTTAATAACATCACGTCTAGAACTCTGTGTGGGCTCTCAGCTTCAAAATACCTCACCCATATTCGTCCTTTCTTATCGACCAACGGGCGACCGGGGATGCGACGGCAGTTTGTTGAAACTTCATGGCACTTCAATAACATAATTTCAGCTTGCTGCCTATTGCTAGTCGGTTCACATATTCCTTAATATCTTTCTGCAAAGAGGTGTGTCGATCTGTTATTTTTGTTGCAATACGCTTGCAATTAAATTTGCTATCCAGGTGGTAACTATTTTGTTCCTACACTGTGATGAAGTGCCAAAAGAAAGGTGCATGAGGCACACAGAAGACATATACAGGCCGCGAATTATGGGTCCCCGGAAGTAAATACTCGGGAGGGTCACAAATGGATATAAAACTTAAAACATATGTTGTTCGAACGTGAGAAAAATATTTATTTCTCAGCATGTACGTCGTACTTCACCAGCACTGATACTCTTGTCTCATCTCTTTGCTAGTGCGTCGAAACCAGTAGCATAGAAGTATTTTGACTACTGTTTCAGCCACGTCCGCACCTAGCCGGGCATCATCTGAGACTTTCGAACGTCCTCGAGAGAATTTCTCGACCCAGTTGCGAACCGCTTTACGCAACAGACCCTTTCCACCGAAAACAAGAAACATTTCTTCATGATAGTCCTTCGCGTTGAGTCCATTTTGTCCCTCCAAAAAAAAAAAACGCGCAACAGAACGCTGCTCTATCTTCGTAGTATAATCCTCAAGTACGGCCGGCATTTTGACTACTGAAAGCAACCTCTGAACATGCACATGCGCGTCTGCTACCTAAACTGTTATGAAAATGCACTGTGCCGCTTCCTAGTGATATACACAGAAAACCTATTGCGTCCATTACAACTGTTTTACTTTCATTTGTGACCTATACAGTGACTGCCCCTCGTATCCATATATACTGAGCCAATAAATACTTACGAATGTACAAGCGAAAAGATGGTATTGTGTGTAGCTTAGCGTACACTAAGGGTGCGAGATACTCGCCAATTCTGGGTGAAAACTCTGTTTTCTATTACGTACGAAGTTCAGTATTGTCGCATTCAGGTTCCTGGTACATGGACTGTCACAACCATTAGAATTCTGATCATGTATTTTCCTTTCGTATTTTTTTCATGGCACTGTATTGCTTTGTGGCTAATGACATTGCGATGATTGAGTGGTCATTAATTGCCATTTGGTTAGATCTGGTGAGAACGCGATCATGACCCAGTTTCATATGCGATCACAGCCTCTCTCAGGGGAACTGTGAAATTGAATTACAGCCAGTACTGGGTCCGTCAGCTTTGGCAGTTCCTAATGAAACGTCCCCATCCCTAAATCATTTGCAAGAGCAGAGTGCACGGAACTGCCTCATGCAGGCTGATAGTTTGCACAGCAATGGTTATGAAGAGTTATTTCTTCTGGGATATGTGGCCGTGTAATCCGTTGAAAGTCAACGGGAAGAGCTTGCTACTTGCTTCATGCCGGTTTTCTGCATGGATTCTTCTTCGATTCTTAAGATGGAGGCGAAACGTTTTTTTTTTCGAAACGGCGGATGACTTTCAAGAGACAAACAACAAGGTATTGTTTATACGTCAGCAGTTACAAACGTGACGACAGTGGGGACCTTTGAGTATTCTTCCGACCAATTTAAGGTAGACAGGATCACTATTTAAGTAATAAGTTCTTCATGACAGCAGCGATAATAATAATAATAATAATAATATATCTGTAAATGTAAAGAAAGGTAAATCTATTCCTGTAACAGGCCATAAAGGCCCATAGGGTTATGAGACGTCGAGGCTCCAACATTTTTCTAGACAATCGCCTCTCAGCCTTACGCACCGACTGCCTTTTACCCCCCAGGAAGATTCCTGGTACTCATTTCTATTAAAGGCTGAGTCGACTGCAGGGTTAATATAGCTGGAAGGATTAGGTAAATTGAAAAAAAAACGCCTCATCGGGATTCGAACTCGCAACGTTCCGGCTTGTAGCATATGTCTCAACCAACACACTACCGCGTGCCTTTGTATTAGATCTGTAATGCTATAAATATATGCAGTGGCTTATTACTTGTTCTCGAAGTTCTCAGTTACTCTAAAGTATTCGGCTATTAAATTATTCCCTGCCAGTTGCATAAACATAATCAGTTGATCTTATTCAGTAACGTAAGGTGTTATACCACTTGTCTGATCAGTTAATGGTCTACACATGCAGCGTTCCTGAAGATGGCACGTTATGTGTATGATAGATGCACAGTTTCCACTGTTAAACCCATAAGTTGAGGCAGTGTAGTTCACAATGTCCAGATCAGTGTCTCGATTTCGTTAATATTTCATTTTTCGAGCTGTCATGAGGTTTCGTTGTCCCCTGAATGAGAATTTTTTAAACGTTGAGAGCACTGAAGGTAAGCCTGCCGAGTGAGGCACTGGTTCCACAGACAAAGGACAAAACAACAAAGTTCTGGTGTATGGACGCGTCCCCCAACCCCAGCTTTGGTTCTGTTGAGTTGAGCTCCCGTTTGGGGACCAGTGCAGTTGGGAATAATACGCAAAGCATCTATTGTACTGGAGTATAGTATAAACTAGGATTAGGAGGCTACACAGCTAAAGTTCCGAATTCCCAGTCTTCAGGACAAGAGTTTAGCTGATATTAAATTTGGATTTATCTGATGCATATTCTGAAATTTCCATAAACAAAAGTTCCTATATAAAATAAAATTTCCATCTGGGAAGCGCTGTATGCTCCAAGCATACTGTAACATATTGGAGATGACTAGTACTGTTCTGCTTGCTGCATGCTTCTTGCTTTCTCGGCTAACTCATCTTCCTGAACGGAAGCAATACATTCTGTCGGAACTAGGTGAACTTCTACCAGACCGTAATGATTCACTTGTCCGAAGAAAGTATCCCTTTAGTCATCACTGCAAGGACATAAAATCCAAAGAAGTGGAGATGTTTGGGACTGATATTTTTGTATGAGAAACGGCGTCTTGAACAATCCGTAATTGTTTTCGTAGTCAGTTATTTGAAGTCGTAGTCATTTAACAAAATGTATTTTATAAACACATTGAAGTATGCCCTCCTCATGATTGCTTCTTACACAACAGTAATGAACCACATTATCAATTTTATGGTTTGTTTTACGAATCTCTCGGTAGCTGCACTGTGTAGTGCCGAATCATTTGTGAATGATCATCTGGGAAAGTCTGCAAGGATGTGGGCGTGGTATTATCCAGGCACTTACCTGGAGAGACTGAAGAAGGCACGACCCACCTGATCCAGGACAGGATAGGAGTCCCGGTGATGATCCGAACCACGTATCTCTAGTGCGCATGTCCATAGCGTTACCTCTTGACCAACTTTGTCAGTACATCATTGTCATTATTATTGTCTCCATCCTCGCTGCGATCATTTTACTGGTGAGGCAGTTGTAGAACGCAATAGAATTCATCAGCATGCAGAAGAGGTTATCCTCACTAGCGATTTTATATGATTGTGAACTTATTCCAAGATTCTTTCTTAAATTAGGTTAACTAAGCGAAGAGGAAGTCGGTCACGGTAGCCGAGCGGTCTAAGGCATGCACTGTCTTCGCTCGCTCGGAAGCCGGGATCGTGGGTTCGAATCCCACTCAGGGCATGGATGTTTGTGTGCGTTTTTCTGTGTTTGTCTACAGGTAGAGGCCTTGCGACGAGCTGATCACTCGCCCAAAGGAGTCCTACCGAATGTGTAAGATCTAGTAAACCGAAGTGAAACGGAGAGTTTCATGGAGGTAGGCCTAGGCCCAAAATTGGGGCTGTAGCGCCACAGAAAAAAAAAAGCGAAGAGGAACTTAATGGCTAAGAAGAAAAGTTGACCGTGTGCTTTAATAATTAAGCACTACTCCATGAAGAAGTATGGGGTTGTGGATGTTTAGATCCACGTATTTTTGGATCTGCGCACTAGTTGGAGGTGGGTGGTCAGCTTCACGCCCCGTCCGTTTTCCCCCGGGGATGAAGGTCCCGGTTCCCGTTTGATAAGAAGCTGGGTGGGCCCCACGACCGATCTGGATGACGTAGAGAGGAGACTGTCCCACTCAACACTTCTTGTAACCATTTGCACGGACTCCACGAAAAACACCGTGTTTACAGCTTCGTTTCCTTGCAGTGGATGTCATTCTATTGTCGTGTGCACGTGTTTGCGGGAATATGTTATCGACCCGTTGCCTAGCAATGGGTATACATGTCGCAATATTTTAGGAGCTCCCGCTACCCTGCTGAGAGAATGGGAGGCACAATAGATCACTGTGGTCGCGGTGCAAGGTCCAAGAAGGCCCCACCCATTATACATTCATTCATGCATACCCTGCTGAGAGCCTATTGAAATCTCTGTCCCTCCATCTGTCGGTACGCATTCAAACCTCGAGAACCGCTGAACGAAGTCTCATGAAATTTGGTATTTTGAAGTTAACCAGAATTTGTCAGTCTATTCCATATATGGTTAAAATCTGACAGAAATAATGGAAAAGTTGTACGGAACTTGAAGACCAAATATGAGACCTATTCGCATTTTTCCATCTCTAGTCGTCTCTCGCATTACCCCCTGAGTAGTTATCGGAGAGATAAATGTGTTGAACAAACAAAGTAAAGAAAAATTAAGCATATTGTACGGGCAGTACACGCGTTCCTTAAGTCTTAACGGATTTCGAGATAACTAAACAAAAGTGAACGCACCTTTCCATATGTTTGTAAAGTAAAGTTGTTCCCGTGCTTAACTAAGTAAGCATTACACCATGAAGAAGTATAGGGGAGTGGATATATAGAGCCACGTATTTTTGACTTTGCACTAGTTGGAAATGAGTGGTCAGCTTCACGCCGCGACCGCTTTACCGCCGTAGAAGGAAAGCCCGTTAACCACTGGATATAAGGCTGGATCAGTTCCAGAACTGTCTGGAGCACGTGGAGAGGATAATAATCTTTCCCCTACCGGGAATCGAACTACCAACTCTCCACCATCGAGGTCATAGTCTGTCGTCTTTACGACTACGCTATTTCGGCTGTCTTCCATATACTGCGGTAATTGGGGATATACCAAGAACCAAAATTGCTGAAAGTGTAGTCTATTTTATAAGAATGTAGGTACAGTTTAGAAGTAGAAATGTTCATATTAATTCTCCCTTTGTATCAAGGTAGGTATAATTATGTCCAACTCAGCATTGAGTGTATTATGTAAATGCAAAAAGATTGTGTTTTCTTGTGACAGGAGTGAGTAGATATGCAACTTTAATCTGTTTGATGAAAACTCCTTCTCTTGTTAATTCTGCAGAATAATTCCGAGATTGACTTTGTGCGCTGCCATGAGAGGTTTAAAAAGATTTCTCACCATCTTGTTTAATTACTGCTGCACTTTCACCCCACGATGAAATTCCTCCATTGACTCGAGTGTTATGGCTCGCAGTTTACAGAAACTGGTGGAAGCTCTTAATTAAACACTTGTTTCGTTCTCCACACTTCTGGTACGAGTGTAAAGAGCCCACTATACAATTTTCTAACTCTCTTTCTCCTAGGAAAGTTTTCTTTCAGATACGTATCATTTTCATTGCCGGGCTTTAAGTGAGTGGAACTCTAATGCCACTTTCTCCGAGAAGGGTTAGCGACTGGCTGGACGACCGAAAGGGTCGGAGTTCGAGTCCCGGTAGGGTAAAGAACTTTTTCTTCTCCACATCCTCAAGATCGGCTCTGGGGCCCACCCAGCCTCCCATACAATGGGTGCAGGGGATAAAGCGGCATGGGCGTGAAGCTAACCACTCGCCACCAACTATTGCCTAGATCAAGAAAATGTGAATCCATATATCCACCCACCCATACGCTTTCATGGCGTAGTGCTTAATTAGTTAAGCACAGGGACAACTTTACTTTTTACTTATTGTGTTTCACACACATTTTATGTAAATATAACGTAACAACACTGTTAACTATTTGACATCCAATCATTTGTGGATTTTGTGATTGCTAATGTGGAAACGGTGACCGAGTGTAGTGACTGGACCGTGGGCTGTACGATGGGAGGATCGCGCTTAGATTGCCGTTGGGGCCAGGAATGTTTCTCTCCATCACCGCGTTCACACAGGCCCTGGAGACGACCCAGTCTCGTGTATAGTGGGCTCCGTGGTCCTTTTCCTGGGGCTACCGCTACTGGAGCTTGATGCTAATCTAAGAGTTCTATCTTATGGGATATAAAGCCATATAGTCCGTTGAAAGCCAACATTTCGACGGGCTGTATGGCGTTATATCCCATAAGATAGATCACTTCATAACCACTGCTGTGAGAACCTCAAATAATGCTGTCATTAACCTCCACAGCGCCAGTGTTTGAGCAAGACGGGAGCGATAGGTCCATAAGGAGGTCAGGGCTGATATTGAACTTAAGTGTAAGTACGTTACGCTTTTACCCTGGCAAGCAGAGGATTTAGCGCAGGTTTGTTAGCCTGCATTCGTTTAAATGTGTCAATGATTTGTGGGCTGTATTTGTATTTCGGTTCATGCTGGGATGGTTAAGAAACTTTTTAACGATAGCTTTGAATATAGTTTGTAAGGAGTCGCATCTGTGAAGGAAATAATTCGATCCCAGATTAACAATATTTATATTATCGGTGATACGAATTACAAAAACTGTAATAGCAGGAAATAAAACAAGGGATCTATGAAACAAATATTTATTTGAGTATGATTTGAAGTTCTCGAGGCAGTGCATAATCTTCTGGTATATAATGTTGTGGAACAGTTAATAGTCAACCGACGTTTCGGAAGAACATGACTCCATCTTTCTCTGCTTGCAACCTGTTTCATGATGGTTTCTTGCTTGGCTAATTATTCGATCCTGAAGAAGGAGACGACATATTCCTCTGAAACATTTATTGATTTTCAACTGACTGTGCGTAATTATATCCCATAATTCTTCAAGGTACATTTTTGTTTGATGAACTACAAATGCTAGTGCTTTTACTCCTAGTTTGCCTGAATTTTGTTTCCGGGGAAACGATTTTCCCAGTTCACAGGAGCATGAGGCAACTATTTATGAGATGTAATGCATTTTCTCCCAAAGCCGGCTTCTCGCTGTAATCTAATAGAATTCGGTATAACTGAATACTGACAGAATACGAAATAAAGGTAAATCCATTGATCTCCTAGCTTTGAAATGATGCTGCAGGTTGAGCTCAGATATGATAATGCAGCTTATACATGATAGGCGCTTCGTAGTGCGTTTTAGTCATGTAAACTGAGGCGAAAGAAATACTGCCCGTATAGGTGAATAAGGTTCTTTCTGCTTGCCGACATAATTCTCTTAGTTACTGATACTCAGGGATCCTGATGTCTCAAGATGTCTAAGTACATATGTGTAAATACAGAAACAGAATCGTGTTCAAAACGCCATGTGATGCGTGTTTGCTAGATACCACCCTACAGCGTAAGTAGTTACCTCATTGTCTCACAGATGACCTTAACTTTCAAGGGCCTGGATGCAACGATCGATTACGGATGTATGTAATTTGTCCTTTTCTTTTCGTTAGGGTAACGTAGGCTGCTCAGTTCTGACTTGGCATGATGGGAGTTGTGTTGGAATTTTAAAAAGATTAATGTATAAGTCTGATAACCTAACTACCTCCTGTGAGTCGATTGTCTAGAGAAAATGTGGGCTCCTCGACGTATCACAACCCCATGGACCTCCACGTTCCGTTTAAAAAAAATAAATTTGTTGAAGTTTATGGAATTTTAATTTATTTGCTATCCAAAAGTTGGCACTAACTTCGCCGATAACCGGCGGTCGCTCGGTCGGTATAGTTCGTTTGCGGAATAAAGCCAGGGAGTTAATTTTCCTTCAGAGAAATATACCGCTTTGCCTTTTTGTGTTGGTCACTCCTAGAGAGGATGCCAACTGATTTGTTTATAACCTTGGAGTAATGGTGTCAATTTATGATTCATGAACTACCAAGAGCACATAATAAAGCCGTAAATTATTTCCTTCATACGTTCGTCATGCTCTATTCAACAAAGTCGAGTGCCGTTTGCCATTTGAAATGGAATCTGAGGAACTGAGCTAAATTTCATGTGCAGCAGTTTCAGTGCATGACTGTCGTCGTGTTCCAGCATTCACTTCTCCCCCTTTGTCCCAATCTACTGCTAGTTATATAGTCTTTGGAGCCGGTCACGGTAGCCGAGCGGTCTAAGGCATGTACTGTCTTCGCTCGCTTGGAAACCGGGATCGTGGGTTCGAATCCCACTCAAGGCATGGATGTGTTGTTTGTGTGTGTGTGTGTGTGCGTTTTTCTGTGTTTGTGTGCGATGAGCTGATCACCCGCCCAAGGAGTCCTACCGAATGTGTAAGATCTAGAAAAACCGAAGTGAACGGAGAAGTTCATGGAAGTAGGCCTAGGCCCACTGGAGCTGTAGTGCCAAGGGGAAAAAAATATAGTGTTGGGTATTATTTTCTGTGTTAATTAATCCAGCAGCTCTAGTAAATCACTTCGAGTTACGCAGATATTTCTATTGTTTATTTGACTTGATTGATGTTCGGAATGCAGGATTATTTGAAATGATGTTCCGCCTTTTTCTTTGGAAAATTCTTATTTAATACTTCAGGTTCATAAATCGAGGATTTTTTTTTTCCGGAGAAAACACTTCCCGTGTCAATTTTGCCATTAAATTCGATCCGGTATTTGTTTAAAAATCGGTATATGTTGTTGATTCTTTTTTAGATCTGACTTTATTAAACCCGGATTTTTTAATATATTTATTTAAATGTTAGCAATCAGAATATTACATAATTCTATAAGCTAAAGTGCTGATTACTCATTAGATATACTAATGACTAGTGGCATGAACAGGTTGATATCCAGCGAAATCACCTGTATAATCTATAATTAGTATCTATACATTAACTTAAGAGTAGTTCACTTGGCCACAGTTTTTTGAGTCTTTTGTTGCTTACTGGTTCCAGGAGTTGTTCCATGAGCTGATTGGGATGGTTTTCTGTGGAATTATGATGCGTGGTGGCTTTCTTGCATATTGCTTCCTGTACGGTTGGTACCTGTAGGTCTGTATGTAGTGTATGATTTAAACCCGGATATGAGATACGCCGAGCGTGTATCTCTTAGCATGCAGTTCAACTCCAACTGCCTGCTGGGAACATACATCGGACGCCCCGCTACTCTCTGACGTCATGCTGTTACATTTACTGACCCTCATGTGGACACTACTTGCTTGGTAGGACTGCATTGCACAATGGAATCACTTCTCTTCCTCCACTCACCTTCATGAGGACAGAATAATTGTACACACACTACCTAATATAAGTTATAAATGTTGTGTTAAATCTGTCTTTATCCTTTTACCTCACAATCGTACAGTCATCAAAAGGGGCCATTTAGTAACTTTTTTATCCTGTGGCCTCTGCCATTTTTAAATATCCCTCGAAGATATTTTATACTTCTGCAAATCTGCATCTACTCAAGAATTTCCCAGCATTTTGTGGAACCAGAAGTTTCATTACCGTGTTCACAAGGCCCTCCACTCGTCCCTATCCTCAGTCAGATCAATCCTATCAATACCATCCCATCCTATCTCTCTAAGATCCATTTTAATATTGTCCACCCACATATGCCTTGGTCTTCAAAGTGGTCTCTTTCCTTCTGGCTTTCCCACCAATATTTTATACGCATTCCTCGTTTCCCCCATTCGTGCTACATGTCCTGCCCACCTCATCCTCCTTCACTTCAGCATTCTAATTATACTTGGAGAAGAGTACAAGTTATGAATCTCCTCATTGTGCAGTTTTCTCCAACCTCCTGTCGGGTGAAGAGGAAGAGGGGGCAGAAAATGCTTTTCCTCAGAACTTAACGTGATTCAGGAAAACTGAGATTATCACATGTTTACACAACAGCAAAAATATCGAAGGAATATCTAGAGCATTACTAAAAAATGCTTAGAATCCGAATTAGGAGCCGCTCTGTGAATTAAGCGTCAGATATCGAAGGATAAATTATGAAACAAATAACCATAACACATAAGGCTCTTGATACGCGAAATGGTTCTGTTTATTGTTGACGATGGATATGATGATTCTAAAGATCAAGATGATTATGAGAATACAGTATTAATCGTAAGAATTGCCATAGAGCTTAAATAGGACATCCACCCATGGCCACATTAAAATTTTATGTAGTGACGCACTCTCTCCTGCATTACCGATGTTTTCTTGATACAGAACTCGGCCCCCTTTGTATCCTAACTTCATCTCTGTACATAAGCTACCTAAAATTCGAATTATATTTGGTTGCATAGAAAGTGGTTGATCAGCTTTTATATAACAACCCTTTTTGTGTGAATTCCTGAAGAATGTTCTTGCCCATTTACTGGTGATTTGGTGCTGCGCACATGATTCTGCGCAGTTCATCTCGTCTGGAGGTGTGTGCCACGTATAGGAACTTGAGTTGTGATTTCGTTTAACTGTGAAGTGATGGAGGCCAGTCTCATATGAAATACAGGTTTATAGAGCGTGGCTCCTCTTTCAAAAGCGGATCCATGTTTCTGCCATGTGATCTGTTTTGTCTAATGAGACCCTCGTCCTGTTTCAGCCAGGAGTGGCACAAACGGAGACAGGCGAGTTCTCATGCTCGTATAGACCAATCTCCGACGTGTAACGTGGCGTTTCGAAATAGAATTTTCTGCTTACTCCCGGTATTGTTACTTTCATTGTGTCTATTGGAATTTGCATCAGAGGTTCTGTATGTGTGTGAAACTTGGTCTCTGACATTAAGGGAGGAACATAGACTGAGAGTGTTTGAGAACAAGGTGTTGAGAATATTTGGGCCGAAGAAGGATGAAGTGACAGGAGGTTGGAGGAAACTGCATAATGAGTAGCTTCATAATTTGTACTCTTCTCTAAGTATAATTAGAATGATCAAGTCAAGGAGGATGAGGTTGGCAGGTCATGTAGCACGAATGTGGGTGACGAGGAATGCGTATAGGATATTGGTGGGAAAGCCAGAAGGAAAGATACCACAGGAAAGACCAAGGCGTAGGTGGGATGACAATATTAGAATGGATCTTAGAGAGATAGGATGGGATGGTATGGATTAGATAGATTTGGCTCACGATAGGGACCAGTGGAGGACTCTTGTGAACACGGTAATGAACCTTCGGGTTCCATAAAATGCTGGGAAATACTTGAGTAGCTGCAGAATTGGCAGCTCCTCCAGCAGGGCTCAGCTCCATGAGTAAGTAAGTAAGTAAGTGATAGTTTAGTCGGTATAGCCACTGGCTACGGGCTGGATGACCCAGGTGTCGGAATTCGAGTCCCTGTAAGGCCAAGAATTTTCTCTTCTCCACGTCGTCCAGACCAGCTCTGAGGCCCACCCAGCCTCTTATCCAAATGATACCGGGGGCCTCTTTCCGCGGTGGTAAAGCGGCGGGAATTTGAAACTGAAAACTCACGTCGATCTAATGCCGAGGTCAAGAAATTTTTGATCTATACATCCACTCCCCCATACGCCTTCATGGCATAGTGCCTAATTAGATAAGCACGCGCACAACTTTACCTTCTATAGCGACTTCATTTTTACCGCAGGTCCCGCTGTAGCGGGCCGTGTCTGAGCGTACTCGCACGCACACACTGTCACTGTGTGTCTGTCTTAGTCTAGTTTGTATTTGTAAAGCACGCAACGCAATACTGAGAACAATAAAATACTATTATCAGCCATATTGGTCCGCAAAGGCCTCTACTATGACTGCTTCCTATATCCGCATCATTTTTGAGTATCTCGTACATATTATTTTTGGGAGTTATTTTGAATAAAAAGAACGTACAGCAGGTCCGTTGTTACGTTTAACCTCCGAATTACTTGAATTCCTTAATGTTTCGGCAGAGAGTTTTCATTCTAAATCTTTTTGAATGGATCGAATTTTTGTTCATGTCGCTCAAGGATGACAGATTTCTAAATAACGGCCGAGTGTACAAAACGAAAAAATAAACCGGCACATGACACAAAATACTCATGTAATTAGGATAAGCTTTTAGTTCAAAATTGTCGGTATATTAAACATTTCATGAAATGAAAGGTAATGCTATTTCTGACTCAAAGCAGGGTACAGAGCATGCTTAAATATAAATTCGAAAACCTTCCATCTCTTCCGTAGGTGATTCTGTCTACAAATAAGTTCGTCCAGACTGCCTAAGTAATCTAATTTAGGCCCACAGCAATGTTTAGCTAACCATTTCGTCTCATTGTTTCTTGGGTTGGTTAATGGTGAGGGCGGTATTTTTTTTTCTTGGTACTACAGCCCCCGTGGGCGTAGGCCTACCTGCATGAACTTCTCCGTGCACTTCGGTTTTTCTAGATCTTACACATTCGGTAGGACTCCTTGGGCGAGTGATCAGCTCGTCGCACGGCCTGTACCTGTGCACAAACACAGAAAAACGCACACGCACAGACTAAACATCCATTCCCAGAGTGGGATTCGAACCCACGATCCCGTTTTCGAAGCGAGCGAAGACAGTACATGCCTTAGAGAGGGCGGCTTTACTGAAGTATTTTCTTCTTCGTCTTCAGTTCCTTTTGCCTCTACTTTAGAGAATGCGGCATTCGTTAAACACTTCGTTTCATTTCAGTTTCCTAATCTAAGACGGTCGGTGGGACTCCCTGGACGGGGGATCAGCCCGCCGCATGGCCTCTACCTAACAAAAACAAAGAATAAACACAAAGCTATACATGCTTTGAGTGGGATTCAAATCCACGATCCCAGTGTTCGAGCTGGCGAAAACATTCCGACATTCTTTAGACCGCGCGGATTCTGTGATCGGTATTTAAATATCTGAATGACTGCAATTGTTGCTCAGCTAGTCACAAAATTCCCCACCTTTTGCGGAATTCGAAGCTTCAGTATCGTATTCAGGAGAGTTCGCCAAGTTTGAGAATTATGTTTAACATTCCGTAACGTTTTATGTGACGGATTGTTGGCCCCACGCCCAATCCCTAAGCTCGATGATTATCCCTTGGCTCTTCGGGACTGCTTATTCGACACATTTGCTTGTGCACTAGGAGCCGTCTGCCCCATCCACAACCTGAGGACGCGCCAAGCCGTGGTGACAGAGGACCCACTTAACGCAGCGTGTATGATTAATGGCCAAACGAAATTTAACATGCATCTCAACAGGCCCTTATTTTCTGTCGTTATGAAACGTAAAGGTAAATTAGGAGACGTGACTATCGCCAGGTCATTTCGGCTTGAGGGCGGTGCATACGTTTTGAATGCCCAGGGCCCTTTATTAAACGCTGTTATTGTACCTCCCATTTAAGGAGTTCGGACTTCAATCATTTGCCTTCTTCTTCTTCTTCTTCTATTGCTGTTGCTCCTACTTGGAGCATAGGGCATCCGTGCAGCGTTTCGTTTCCTTTCAATTTCTTAATGTAAGAGAGTCAGTAGGACTCCTTGGACGGGAGATCAGCCCGTCACAAAGCCCCTACCTAACATGCACAGAATAAACGCATATAGACATCTATGCCTTGAGTGTGATTCGAACCGACAATCCTAGTGTTCGAGCGGGCGAAAACCTTCCATGCCTTCCACCACGCGGGCACTGTGACCAGCTGTCTTACCGTACTGAATGTTAAATTAGATCTGTAACATATCGACACTTTGTACAGTAAAACTTGGTTATAGCAACATCGGTTTCTGCGACACCTTGTCTGTTGCATCAAATATTCAATGGTACGAACTAATTCCTCATAAAGCAACTGTTTTTATACCTTGCTTAGTACGACATGCACAAATGCATCAACCTCGTATGTAACGTCATTTTCATTCCCGAATTTCTCTGATATGGACATTGAACGTAATTTAGAAAGTGTATATTGGGCAAGTAACAGGAAACAGATGAAGATAACTGATTACTGTACTCGTATCTAGGTACAGTAAGGCACAACAATTGATGTAATCTACTGTAATTTGGTGAGTAGGCCTACCTTTAATATACAGTATTAGTGCGGTGTGTATTGTCAGTGAAAAGCGCTGTAATATGTCTTTGATATTACACATTTGGGCAATTCCACGTTAATGTTACGTTAGTCTGTACTTAACTACGTATTTCACTAAAAAATGCAACATTTTAACTCGGTTTTTGGTAGATTTTTACGTGACTAACATAAGGCTACTGTGGAAGTGCCCATTTCGGTTACAACGACATTCGTTTATAACGACACTATTTTTAGGTCCCTTTGATGACGTTATAACCAAGTTCTACTGTATTTATATTTGCTTTTTGATGTTTCCGAATCTTCATCGGGACATACGTATCGTACTTACATGCACAAAGATGCGGTTTCATTAATGTCTGTAAAAAGTAAAGTTAAATTTATCCCTGTAACAAGCCGTGAAGGCCAATAGGGTTGTGAGAGGTTGAGGCTCCCACATCTTCTATACAATCGGTTCACGGGTGGCGGTAAGTTTGTCTGTCTTACGCGCCCGCCGCCCTTCACCCCTCGGAAAGATTCCAAGTACTAGTTTCTGTTATAGGCTGAGTCGACCCCAGGGCCACAGTGCGGCTGGAAGGTTTAGGTACATTTAAAAATCTCCCTCATCGGAACTCGAAACCGCGACCTTCTGGCTTCTAGCATAGTGCCTCAACGAACTACGCTACCGCGTACCCTCATTAATGTCAGTATCTGAACGCAAATAGTGTTGAGTGTGGTAACTTCCCTACTCATTACGAGTCCCTTCATAGGTTTCGCTTTCGTTGTCTTTACTATTTCTACCCTGTTGTGTATTGCTATATACACGTATATATATATATATATATATATATATATATATTATACAGCCGTTATCACAACAAATTCATAATAACCAAACCATATTTCGATCCAGCTTGGTCATCAGCAGGCATATATTCATGACGAATACACTCTTATTGGATTAAGTGCGAGTGTACATGTCATGAATGTTTACCTGATGATGATCCAGCTGGATCGAAACATGATTTGTTTCATACGAATTTGTTGTGTTGACGTTTGTACAAGAGTAATACTATATTCTCTTTCATTATAACATTCGAAACGCATTTATCATTTAGTACCACTGTACTTGCCCTGTTCCGCTTTCGTTACGTCTCATTATCACTGACATTAAATGGCGTCGCTCCCTGCGAGTGAAGCACAAAATGGGAGTGCTAATTTGACTTCCATCTTAGTTTCCTATCAGGAATACAAGCCGCATACACCAGCGCAAGCGCAGTTAGACCGCATGATATTATGCGCCTAGATATTATTTTGCCTTATTGAAGCTGTTAATGTTTATAGTGTGTCTAATTATATTGCTTGCTCACATTTCGAGTGTAGTCTCTTGTACCGTGATAGAAGAAAATGTAATTTTTAATACATAGCAAATTGGAGCCGGTCACGGTACTCGAGCCTTCTTAGGCATGTACTGTCTTCTCTCCTTCGGAAGCCTGAATCGCGGGTTCCAATCCAACCCAAAGCATGGATGTTTGGTTTCTGTGTGTGTTTATTCTGTGTTTGTGTTGTTCTGTGTTTAAGGAGGCCTTGCGACGAACTGATCACTCGTCCAAGGAGCCCTACCGTCTGTAAAATGATCAAAATGGAAAAACCAAAACAAAAAACGTCCTCATCACCGTAGGGTATAAGAGGAACGAATTAAGTAAGTAAGCTTAGTTGGAGGGGCTGCGCCATAGCTCAAGCGGTTAGTCGCTGGCTTTCCAACGCGGAGTCCCGGGTTCAATCCCGGGTCTGGTCAAGCGGGATATGTGGTGTACAAAGTGGCGCTGGGGCAGGTTTTCTCCGAGTACTTCGGTTTCCCCTGCCAATCTTCATTCCACCAATTTCTCCACAATCACCCTCACCTATCATCTAGGGCTGGTACAACAGGCTAGAAGTGGCCGCAGTACAAGGGACTTAGTCCCACCCCACTAGCATAAAAGAAAACTTAGTTGGAGGTGCAGCTATCTGACGTGGCTGTGCATGAAGGGCAGTGGTTAACTAGATACCGTCATAAATTGTACGACCTTTAGTGCCTACAAGAACCTGGAGTCGATAAATGTATTAATGTACTGAGTTGCGCAGGTCGTGTTCTAAGAGTGGAGGGTAGTCGGCGAGCAAAAGAACGTTCTTGAGGATGTACCTGAAGGAAGAACTGAAACCGGAAGCCCATGACTGTGATTGCTAGAGTGCATGGATCAGAATGTAAAGGTTACTGCTTTCGAGAGCAGGCAAGCGTTTGTGCAGGAGGCCAAAGTTCATAGTTCTCCACAGTGCCAATGATGACGATTCCTATAGTACTGATAAATGCATTTATCCTCTCGGGGCTATTGGAATTCTCTTTTTCGATATCCGTACGGGCTTACCTTCTGCAACCAGTAAGCTCTCAACATCTGATGCTGCCAATATTCAAGTCTATTTTATCTGTATTATAGAATGTGGAAGATTCTCACAGCAGTGAATACGTAGACCACTGTATTCCGAGATGTAACACAGTATAGTCCGGTAGAATCTCACCGACGTTTCGGAACATACTGCTACCATGTTCAGGGTCTTTCTTTCCGCTTCTTGCTGGTTTCTTGCATAGCCTACTCACTGAATCTGAAGATGGAAACAGTACTTTCTTAAGGATCCTCGGTACTCTACAGGGGTATATGACCTTACCTGCCGAAAGATAATGCTCTACGTTGAAGGTAAGACTTTGGCTTCTTCATAAGCGGAACACTCTAGTAACCGGTTAGAGTAAATAGTACGTTGAACTAAAAGACTGGACATTTCTTGTAAACTCGTATCTTCTGTCCTTTAAATAGCATATGGTGCGTTTTAAACTACCAGAAAACAGGACCTAAGGAAACGGGCCCGAGAGAAAAATTTATATTATAATTTACTTTAGGCGTATATATGTATACAGACTACTATTTTTCACTGCTACTTGTGGTATTGTGATGAGCAGGGCGCGGATTTTGATGACCTAAAAATGTTTAAAAAATGACCTGTAAAATGACAGAAAAATTCCAGAAAAAATGACCTAAAATATGACCCAAAAATGTAATATGCAGGGCCCGGATTTTGATGACCTAAAAATATTTAAAAAATACAAAAGAAAAAATCCAGAAAAATGACCTAAAATATGACCCAAAAATGTAATATGCAGGGCCCGGATTTTGACGACCTGAAAATATTCAAAAAATTACCTATAGAATGATCGAAAAAATCCAGAAAAATGACCTAAAGAGAAAAGAAAGAAACTTCGCTTCCATGTTATTCACATTTCAGTAAACATATGAAGAAAAATTCCCTAAAGTGGCCAAAAATGACAAGAAATACCCTTAAAAGTCCAAAAATTTACCAAAAAAAAACAAAATTGAAGAATGACCTTAAACCTGAAAATGTCAAAAAATGACAAAAAAATTACCTATAAAATTTACATATCTGTAACCAGCAGCTCATATCCGAGATTTATATATTCAAGAGCATCGCATAGGATACAAGGAAAAAAAGACGACATGTCATCAAAATACGGGCCCTGGTGATGGGTGATGCACGACGCGTAGCACAGATTAAACTGAAAGCGAAATGCTTTGGGAAATGAAATAGTAAATATAACGGAAATTTCATATTACTTTGAACTTTGTGGTTGTTTCCTTTCTCTTGTTCTTGTTAAGAAAACAAAAGAAAGACGTTCCGATGAGACGGAAGGAAGGAAGGAAACAAGTAATTAGTTCAGACTTTCGCCTGGATAAAGTCTCGTAAACAGCTGCCTGAAGAGCGGAGTTTGGATGCTGCTATGAAAGGGAGTTTTATGGGAATGAATTTGATAGACCTGACGTTGCTGAGGCTAATGATCAGTGGGGAAGCGTTTTATGGTGACACTTCAGTTGTACGAGGAAGTGTGGAGTTGTCTAAAGGGGCAACACTGTTATTTGAATTCGGAAGTTGACCGCTCGAATAGCGGCCGAGACACTGACCATGCTGAATGAGGTATTTTCATGGTTTCTAGCACACCCTGCTTTTACCCCTGTCCTTTCAATTTTACAGAACGCGATCATCCTCTCATATCATTTTACAGCAAACATCCGCGACAGTTGGTACCTCATCGTTAAATAGTTAGTTAGTTAGTTATTAGAGAGGGTGGGTTTCCCCATACACTTAGACTTGTAGTGGTCCATTGTGCTTCCCTCTATGATTTCTACCATTCTCTATATCCTACCGGTATTGGTGCTTACCATCAGTCCCGCCCAGCCAGCGAGACCGGCTCTACTGGCTGAGAAGTATCTATAATGCTTCCCCCATCTACCGGAGGTATTAGAGACTGCTGTTGGGCGGCAAACGTCCGTAATTTGGCTCAGTGACCTCCTTTGGAGGTATGAGGTTCTTTTACGTGCCGTAAAGCTACGACACGGGACCCACGGCTTAAAGTCCCTCCCGGAGGACTTGTTCCCTGAATTTTTCCGCCCTTAAAAATTCGACGACCTCCGCCGGGTATTTGAACCCGCGTACTACGACTCATGAGGTGGGAACGTTACCTCTAGGCTACGGAGGCCGCTTCATCGTTAAATAACCGCCGTGCCATCCATATCACACAGTTTATTAATTAGTATAATTAGGTCTAATGCTTAGGCTGTTTGAGAACAGGGTGTTGAGAATATTTGGTCCGAAGAGAGATGAAGTGACAGGAGGTTGGAGAAAACTGCATAATGAGGACCTTCATAACTTGTACTCTTCGCCAAGTATTATTAGAATGATCAAGTCGAGGAGGATGAGGTGGGCAGGGCATGTAGCACGAATGGGGGAGACGAGGAATGCGTATAGGATATTGGTGGGAAAGGCAGAAGGAAGGAGACCACAGGGAAGACCAAGGCGTAGGTGGGTGGACAGTATTAGAATGGATCTTAGAGAGATAGGATGGGATGGTATGGATAGGAACCAGTGGAGGGATCTTGTGAACACAGCAATGAACCTTCGGTTTCCGTAAAATGCTAGGAAATTCTTGAGTAGCTGCAGAATTGGCGAGTCTTCAAGAAGGGTTTAGCTCGATGAGTAAGTAAGTAAGTAAGTAAGTAAGTAAGTAAGGTCTAATACTTTAATCATATCAATCTCTGTATACCAGATGAATTCAAAAGGAATGTATTTGTTTTAAAATTAAAAATAATATTTAGTTTATAATTTATTTACAAATTTATGTGAATTCGGTAAATTATACACATAGCTTATCTTTCCGAAATTGCATTACACAGTACAGTAAGAGGAAGATCTGGCCGCGCCATAACTCAAGCGGTTATTCGGTGGCTTCCCACCGAGGCTACCCGGGTTCGATCCCGGGTCTGGTCAGTTGGCATTTGTAGTGGACAAAATGGCTCTGGGATATGTTTTCTTCGAGTACTTCTGTTTCCCCTGCCAATCTTCATTCCACCAAATGCTCCACAATCACCCTCACCTATCTTCTGGGGTTAGGACATTAGGCCAGAAGTGGCCGCAGTACAAGGGACTTAGTCCCACCCAACTAGGAATAAAAAAAGATCTACACCTCGGTCACGTGTACTTGTAGAAACGTGAAGTAAATTGTTCCATGGATTTTGTAGCTCGTGTCGTAGCAGATTAAAGATGGTAGAAGCTGCTTACAAATTATTAACCGAGCCTCACGGAAGGTAAGGCTCACTACGTGTATAATGTTCAAGTGCTCTTAACACTTCTCCAGGAGCCGCTCCCCATTGATCGAATCCTGAGTTCCTTGACGGTAATTGTTCAAGTCCAGGGCTTTCAAATGAGGCGAACAGTGATAGCATAGTCGATTTAAGGACGCTCTCGGTAGCTCAGATTATATAGCGTTGGATGATGCGGTGATTAGTGAATAATGAAGTGGAGGGGTGTGGAAGAAAGCGGTCATGGCCCTATTTGAGGTAATCTCTCGGAACTAGCCTGAGGGTTCTGAAGGTATCCGCTCACATCCTCAATCAGGATATTAGATTTCCGAGTCAGTTAGAACCCAGGACCTCTCGAATAGGAAGCAAGAGTGCCGGTCATTTGATTACGCCCTCCAGTAGAACGGTAATCACGAATAGCGTCTAATATGATAAATCTGTATCCCGTATCCCTGCTTTCGAATATTGTGTTGGAAGACCAACAAAGAACTCAATGATGATAGTCGGTAGATCTTCAGAGATTCTAACAGCATCTCCCGAGTGTAATCGTTAGAACTACCAACTTCCTCTAAGAGATTTTTTTTCCATTCGTTGGTCTATATACTGTACGATATTCTTAGCATAATATTGTTTTAAAATTTGAGAATCTCTATTTTCTGAGAAAGGACTGTTTCCTTTGAGACAGGCCAGCCGGATGAAGTGTATGGAGGAACTGCTTCTTCAAAACTTCCACATAAGTCTCCTACCCGAATCTCAGTGGAATTTGCGAAGTTTCGCCTTACAGTATCGGAATACTAAAATCTGTTTTACTTGTATTTGTAAACAGGGGCAGTTCTGGGGCACTGAAATGAATCTCACATCGCTATCCATGTTTGAAGCATCGTATTTTTAATGTTTATGTCGAGATTGGATTACATGACTTGTAGTTTTAACTTTAACGGCATGCATATTATATTAAGATGTGTTTAAACCCCCAACTGGGGAGAAGATTCTATTTGTGAGAAGTAGGGGATTTTCTTTAAGGAATAATTTTGAAGTAACATAAATTACTATTAAAGTTTGGACGATTATTTGTTCGGAACTTTTGGAGAGAAGAGGGCAGGGTGTGCTGAGAAAATGGACATCATGTTTCATGGACACTGTAGGGTATAGGTTGTCAGTTGTTAAGTCTGTACGGGACGGTTGATTTTGCAAGATGCCCCATCCTGTAGTAATAACCAGTTTTTACTGGCATGCTGCGTTGCCTGGAAATTGAGTTTCTCAGTTTCACCGCGAATTGAGTTTGCCGTTTTCTTGATTTACGCTGTTCATTTCAGTAACATATGTTCAACTCAGGCTGATAAGAATTCTCGGAAATTGCGGTTGCCAGTTTCCTTGGTGTGCCCTCGCCTTTAGAGCTACTTTTTTTTTTCCCATCGGCGCTACAGCCCTCATTTTGGGCCTAGGCCTACCTCCATGGAACTCTCCGTTCACATAGTTACTTCTGGTGTACAACAAATCCAATTACCAATACTCCGTCTAAAGTCACTCATACTCTTGACAGCAATATAATTAAAGCATGTGCCAATAACAAATAATGGAAACTGCATTTCTTCGCCTTTTGCATTACAAGGAATTTGGAATGGAGAATCTAGAGGAAAATCCAATAAATGAAATATAGAGAAAATCGAGAGAGGTTTGTTCTGCAGAGATGGAACGCAGGAAGGTATTGAAATGATTCGCTTAGAAGAGGAACTTAGAGGGCGGAAGCTGTATGTAGTTCATGAAACGAGGCGGCTGGGGTTCACACATATGTTCTGCAGTGCATCTTATGTAGCATTTAATGTAACGATTAAAATATTTACCTGTTATTGTGCATGGTCACGAAACTTGATGTCCCTTCCTAAGGCAGAACTATAGTTTGAGAGTGTTTGAAAACGGGGAACTGAGAGGACTATTTGTACCTGCTACGGAGAAAGTGAGGAGCCGGGACAGCGCAGTTAGTATAGCGACTGGCTACGGGCTGGACGACCGAGGGTTCGGAGTTCGAGTCCCAGTAGCGTCAAGAGTTTTCTCCATGTCGTCCAGACCGGCTCTGGGGCCCTCCCAACCTTCTATGCAATGGTTACCGGTGACGTGAAGCTTACCACTCACCTCCAGCTTGTGCCAAGATAATGTGGATCTATACATCCACTGCCCCATACGCCTTCATGTCATAGTGCTTAATTAGTTAAGCACAGTGAGTGACAGTAGGCTGGAGAAATTTTTGTAATGGGGGGCGTCATAATTTGTGTCAGTTCACCAAATAATATTGGGATGATGAATTTGAGGACACATAAATGCATATGCCTGCTAAAGTTTAGTTGAATGATAGCATTACAGAATGCCATAAAAACATAAGGTTTGTAGATGTATATTGGATTCATCTGGCTGAAGATAGGTTTCGGAGACAGGCTGTAGTGAACGCGATGTTGAACCTTCCAGTGCCGTAAAGGCCATTGTAAAGATAGTTTCTTAATATTGAATCTGCTTCATGGAGTTACTTAATAATTAATGCATTTCACTATTTTCTTCATGTCTTATACTTTTGATGCACCAGAATTTTCAGTTCATATATCGGAACTTTCCATATCGAGTCAAGTGGGGAGTAATAAGATGCTGTGATAATTTACTTTGCTAATGTTACTTCCTCTAAGTGAATATTGACATGCTTTAAAATACATCGACCGGTTTCTTCCACAACCCTCCCATCTCGTCATTCATAACCCCAATATTATTCCGTGCTAGCAAGTGCTACTTTATCGTAGAATAGGTGCGTAGGTCGCTGTTGAAGAACCCAGTAATTAGTCATTCATTCATTCATTCATTCATTCATTTATTGTACATTCCATAAATCCATATACATAGATATAGAACCAGTCACATAGTTAATATAGTACAATATAAATATATATGTACAGTTTATAATCATTAAAATAAATTATAAACATGTNAAATTTTTCAAGTCATTAGACATAGATTTGATTTTTGGTGGCAAATGATTAAAGATCTTTACCCCCATGTAACACATTCCTATTTGGAATTGTGTTAGACTAGTTTGCGGATAATGCAGATCACAGATAGATCTGGTACTACAATTATGCATTTGTGAGTTGAATATGAACAATTCCTTATTTACTATGACAAACAGAGGGATCGACAATATATATTGAGCTTGTAGGGGTAGGATATCCAATTATTGAAACAGACTGCGACACGATGTTCTCTTTGTTGTATTTGTTATAATCCTAATTATCCTTTTCAACGTTCATTATGTAAGTAACGATTGAACCGCTGTTTTTATTAGCAGTTACTGGCATGAAATCTTTGGAAAATAAAACATATGCATTCCTTACTGTTGTGAAGATCTTTGCAACGTCACAGAAGGTTGTACTAGGGAGCGATGCTTTAGCTTGTTTGTGGAAACAGATGGAAGGACATGGACAAGGCTTGACAAGATGGGATGATTGTCTTTTGTAACCGCTTATATATGTTTGCAGCAGCCAGTGTGTAGTTTCAAGAGTCTGTAGATATCACCGTAGTTCGAATTGATTGCCGCTCGCTACTCCCCCTTCATCTCACAGTTGCGCCAGTCACTGGCAATGCCCTCATTTCGGACCTCCTTACCATATTCTGTTTCTCTGCAGGACGCAGATCACCCAGAAACTGCGTTTGGAACAAAGGCGAGCTGTAAAAATGAGAGGCTCCCGAAGTCTTGTAATGTCTGCCTCATGCATCATAGGCGTCTATATTTTGGGTGTTGGAACAAAGCCTGGTGAATTCTGGAAGCTCTTGTTTGCGTCGAAGTGAGCAGTACTTTATTTCGTGCTTCTCCACTCTTGCACAGAAAAGATACTGCTCAGGAAAAGAGTAAACTAGAAGATATAGCTTCAGTAGAAAAGGAGCGTTTGCAATGTGTCATAATTCTTCCACTGTCATGTCCAAAGATGAGGATAGCATTTGGTCTACGAGTGATGACGTAGCTGGGAAAGGTAGATTATCTCATATAACAAAGGACGTCGTGGTTCACGGAGTAGACATATAATAGTATTGTAAGATTGCTGAAAGGCGATAGATTACTATAGATTGGACCTGTAGATGGGATAGGGGATAAGTGCATATAGAATTTTGGCGAGGAACCTCGTTCAATATAGTTCCTTCGAATTACGAGAAGGATGGAGGTTGATAAACATTGGTCCTTGGGATGTCGATTCTGAGGAGGGGGGGGGGGTCAGTAGAAATGACTAAGGAGATTTTGTCACTGAAGTTGTCAGATGAACCGACAGCACATCAAGTTCGTATTTGAGCGTTTCAGGGTTCAGTTTCATGGCCTGAAGTTTGGGCATCCTGACAAAAGTTCTTGGTTTTCTCAGATCATCCAGACAAATTCTGCAGTTTCACTTTGAAGTATCCTGCTACAGCTTCCAACCAGATTCTGCCTCGTTCATCTTTCAGACATTTATATGACCATACGACTTTCACGTTCTTAAGTTTGATGACGAATTGTGTTACGTTTGGTTTGTGAGGCATACACCTATTGTCTTCTGTAATAATAACCCTGAAGATTTTTTTTTTTTTTTTTTTGCCTTTTTGAGAAACAGTTACAGGCAATATCAAATTTGCACTCGAACTTCGTCTTACGTGATGTGAAACTCATAATTATTTTTAACATTACATTGTATTATGGGAACCGGGATAGCATAGACGGTATAGCGACTGGCTATGGGCTGGACGACAGAGGGGTTGGAGTTCGAGTCCCGGTAGGGTCAAGGATTCCTCTCTTTTCCACGTCGCCCACACCGGCTCTGAGGTCCACCCAGCCTCTTATCGAGTTGCTGCCGGGGGCTCTTTCCCCGAGGGTAAAGAGGCCGGGGCGTGAAGCTGACCACTCACCTCAAACTAGTTCCGAAGGCAAGAGAACATGGATCTATACATCCACTCCCCCATACGTCTTCATGACATAGTGCTTAATTAGTTAAGCATAGGAACAACTTTATTTTTTTACATTTCACTTGTTGACGGAATTGCATAAACCATTAGCTTTGTCTCTTCATCTCTTCATAAGAAGGAATTTCACTTGAAAGAAATCACCTATCGTATAAAACTCTAACTGGTTTGTAGCATATCTTACGTATTTTCGTGATTTGTCCAAGTACACGTAAACATTAAAATGTACGGTGGATGTGTGTATGTTATCCAATTTGAATCGAAATTATACAGAACGCTGCGGATGCCAGGGCATCTCTCGGGCTTCATATTCGCAACATCCCCGACATGAACTCGATCCTGATGTCGCCTGCCCACGGCCTCTGCACGTAAATACCGTGGTAGTACCCCAACTTATGTCACAGTCGCCTCCATCCACTCCCTTCACAAACTGTTCACTCTACCTTCAGCATTCTTTAATCTGAGCTACTCATACCTTGGATAAGTACATTGAAGAACCGAATTTACACGAAGGATTCAAATTCTGCTCAAGACGTTCACATTGCGTTTTGATCTGAATGTAAGGTAAGCAACGCAGTGGAACCAAACTTCCTTCGTGTGACATACCAAATGGTGTTAATAAAATGCAACGCACAATTACTGAAAACTCAGTGTTGTACGAGTAGGCTGAATGATTTTTCCTTAACCTGAAATAAACATTTTATAAGTGAATGGACTCGTCTGTATGCATCGAATTGGAAACCAGTGAAGCGTAAAAAAGTGTGTGAGTTGGGTTATACAGAGACTGTCATAACGAGATGCTTAAGCAGAGCGGTGATTGAACTTCTGTTGCTGTGTGTACGGTTTACTAGTCTTTCATTCCAGTTCAGACCTCCGTTGATAAATTGCCATTACCTCGAATAATCCTGCCATAATGAAACTTTCCTCAACACAATCTTATCGGTTTACTTAGGGGTATCATACTGGCAATCTTATTACTCAACCCATCTAATCATATCATCCCCTACACTAGTCCACCGGATACCAGAGTTGAAGCCCTGAATATATCAGTGTATCCTGTTATTAATATTCATACGTAAACCGTAATGGGCCTATCTCCATAAACAAGCTATGAGATGTTCGCTTATCATTGATGGTCAATTAATCCAAAGGTTCATCGTCGTGATAAGAAAGACCGAATTACGTAGTGAAGTTAATTTCACAGCATCACAGATCATTTTAGGGCCCATTTTAACATTATTCCTTGATGTACGAGTACTTTCCAATCTTTCACGTTGCGCCTTTTCATGGCATTTATAAAACTGTTTTTTTTTCATGAATTTCATGTTTCATCCTAAACTATTGCTGCTGGACCCTGTTTGAATTCCGTAATACGTAATTTGTAGAGGGTAACAGTTATCTTGTGCCGGTCACGGTAGCCGAGCGGTCTAAGGAATGCACTGTCTTCGCTCTCTCGGAAGCCGAGATCGTGGGTTCGAATCCCACTCAGGGCATGGATGTTTGTGTGCGTTTTTCTGTGTCTATGTACAGGTAGAGGCCTTGCGACGAGGTGATTACTCGCCCAAGGAGTCCTACCGTATGTGTACGATCTAGAAAAACCGAAGTGAACGGAGAAGTTCATGGAGGTGGGCCTGGGCCCACTGGGGCTGTAGTGCCAAGGAAAAAAAAACAGTTATATTGTACATGCGCATCCGATGTTTAAGAAAATATATTGTTAGTATCTAGGCCTAATGTCTTGAACCTTATCATTTGGCCGCTAAACATCGATTGCTTCTAATTCTGTGTGGGAAGTTTTCATAAAATCTGTTCACCACTTGTAATTTTCATACAAGTCTGACAGTAAAAAAGATCGTGAAGAAAGCAGTCTTCTGGGATGTGGCACCGTGTAGATGTGATGTTAACCGACGTGTCTACCTTGAAGATGGAGGCCATACGTTCCTCCGAAACGTCGGTTAACACCACATCTACACGGTACCACATCCCAGAAGACTGCTTTCTTCATGGTTACCGCCGTGAAAACCTCAAATCTTACATAGTAAAAAAGATCGTTTGACAAAAATATCCACATGTATTTTTTTAATTGATCCCTCGCCTATCTTTCTAAATAATAATCTCAGTATAAACTATTTCGAACCAAATTTGTAAGAAATTATTAGGTATGCTTTGAATGTAATTATTTTAATAGAATTTGAATATGGGATGAACTTCAAAAATGCACGAAACGTTTCAAAACGATTTACTTTCGTAATGTTACGCTTTAGTGTTATTTACGACAAGGGATCTCTTTGGGTTCTTTTTTCGATGAACGTAATATGGACGTGTAACATTAACATCATGACCTTCCATCGATCTGCCTTCCGTCTCAAAAACATTGATGTAATTTCGACGAAATTTAATTTTTTCGGGAGAATGCACCTTTGATCTGCACGTAAGTGAACTGTAACTTTATTTTGTTAAAGACATATTGTTGTGTTCGGGGTTGTGACACCATGTAGGCATGTAGACGGATGCCAACGGAAGAACTTCAGGATCTAAGTGAGTAGGGTTAAATGTGCTTAGATTATAGGGAAGATCTCATCCAACCCTCCCCAATTTTTTCCTGCGGATGGAGACAGCTATTTACTCAGAATCATCGGCACGCGTCACAGCCCAGAAGGTCACAATCTCAACAGAATTTTGAAAATCTAGAATACTGACACCTGACCGTTTGACTATAGACGGGGTTTAGATTGAAGATCGGTTTTATTGGACAAACAACTCGTGACTATATACAGTATATGTCTGTACAGCCCCTATGGACCTTGGCCGCCATTTCAGTTTCTTAATCTATACGCAGTCGGTAGGATTTCTTGGGCGAGTGACCAGCCCATAGCAAGGCCGATGCTTTCACAGAAAAACACAAGCACAGAATAAACGCACACAGATATCCCTTCCTGGATTGGGATTCGAACCCACGATCCCAGTGCTCGAGCGGACGAAGACGGTTCATGCCTTAGACCGCTCGACCACGGTCTTCACTGCACTGCTAGATAGCGGCTTCCAACGGCGTAGCGTCGTCGGCTTTCGTGTCCAACGACTCCTGTCCTCGCTGGCTGTCACCTTTCCCTAGCTGAATTAACTGGCTTCAAACTGGCGAGCACAATAGTTTCCTTATATAGCATCTGCACGGACCGCATAGAAAACACCTCTCCCAACGTTTCTTCTGTTGTATGACGTTGCTATCACGCGGACCACCGGTTCCTATTTTCTCCAATGTTGCATGTTACGAACATATTGCCTAGCAACTGGCGTGTTTCCAGAACCGTTCCCTAGCAGCGGCCCTCTCTGCTGGCTTCACAGATCTTGTCTTGAGCAAATATTCCACAATAGTTTGTCTAAAAAGGAAAACATTATGCGAAAGATTGATATATGACGAATATTAAAAATGCAGTTTCTATTTGAAACATTTTTCAATGTGAAGAAAGCAGTCTTCTGGGATTTGGCACCGTGTATATGTGGTGTTAACCGACGTTCCTCCGAAACGTCGGTTAACACCACATATACACGTTGCCAAATCCCAGAAGACTGCTTTCTTCATAGTCACCGCCGTGAAAGCCTCAAATCTTACATTTTTCAATGTGATGCACGTCTATTTTTAAGGAATATCCCCGGAAATCAATGTCCTTATTCTGTCCATGGATAGCGCACAAACTTCCGATTTGTATCTTCCGTAAAGGAATCTTGTTTATAACAAGTGAGCTTAAAGGTCATGGTGTATGCTAAACTCCACACAACGCTAATAGTAACCATACGTAAGTGTACATATTTTCTCTCTTATGAACATCGTAGGTAAGCAGTATACTTGGACTGGATACTCAATCTGCCTTATTACGGTGCGACTTCTCGTGGTTAGCTCATCAACGCATTTCCATATAAACTATATTGGAAAATACAATTGTACATTTCTTCTACAGCTCTTTAATCTCATTTGGCTCGCCTATTTCACATGTTAGAAATAAAGGTTAGGTAAAGACATCTCTGTAACAGGCCGTGGAGGCCCATACGGTTGTGAGACGTCGAGGCTTCCATATTTTCTACATGACGGCTCATAGATGGTGGTAACGTCAGCCTTACTCGCCGGCCGCCCTTTACCCCACAGGAAGTTTCCTGGTACTCATTTCTGTTAGAGGCCGAGTCGGCCCCAGGTCCATGATGCGGCTGGAAGGATGAGGTCAATTTAAAAAGTCACTGACCTCCGGGATTCGAAGCCGTGGTCTTCTGCCTTGTAGCATAGTGCCTAAACCAACTACGCTACCGCGTGCCTCAAATGTTAGAAATTCGTTATGAAAAACTTCCATGGTTGACGCGTAACGAACTGTTATAAAATTCGAACAACGAAAAGGAAAGTTAATAAAATAACAAGAGGTTTAATCATGTGTTAATTCTTTTAGTTGATTTCACAAGGGATTGAAAAATGAAGCTCAGTGAAGCCAGCAGTAAGCCTTGCTCACTCTGTTTAACGCGCATGCGAATACGCGTCAAAAGATTCACAATTTCAAATCTGCATAGCACTATCCGCGCTGCTTTTGCATACACAAAGGGGTAATAAAAATGGGCGATTCACTATGCATGAGATCCTTCAAGTCTAGTGACGGCGTAATTTGTTGAATAAAGGAATTGAATTGCAAGAAGGAAGGGGGGAGGGAGTGGAGGTCGTCATCGTGTATTGTAAAACTCTGTAGTGCTATTAACCATTTCATATCTTCTCACAGCTGTTTTTGACGTTGTGACGGGGAGATGAATTAGACGGATTGTGCACGGCGTACATCCGCACTGTGCACGCCCCATTTGTACCACCGCAGCCATATTTATATGGAGCGGAAGTAATTGTGCAGCTTCAACAGTTCAACACTATCATAAGTGCTCAAGATTCAACATCGTTGCGTGTGTATGCAATATTTCATTGGGATGACTGGAAGATCCTATAATAACAGACCTGTTAACGATGTTGATATGGATATCGTTATCATGTTGCTTGTTTCCATTCCTTCGGAGTAGCTCAGTCGGTATAGCGACTAGGCTGCATTCTCGACGATCGAAGAATAGGGGTTCAGTTCCTACCTTTGGAAAGAGACTTGTCCATAGCGTCCATGCTGGTTTTGGAACTTACACAGTGAGTACCAGGAGCTATTTTCGTGGGGATAAAGCGACCGTTGCATGAAGCTGACCACTCACAATATAGTGCGAAGGTTAAGAATGCATGGAGCTATGCTGCTTCTCCCCAATATGTCTTTATGTAGCGTAGCTTAATTAAGCACATGGGTAATTTTCCACTATTTTACGTAAGTTTTAAAGTGTCGCATGTCTTAAGAAAGATTCCTTGAAGCAGAGTCGACCTTGAGAAGCTTGTAGTCGCAGTACGTTCGTTTGCATGAGCCCGGCAATAGCGGTTTTGATTTCAGAACTACTGTATGTTTACAAATGTCATGTGACCGGAATACAATATCCAGCACAGTTTTTAAAGTTTAAATTTAAAGAAATGACTATGCCTATTGGCAATAGAAAGTGTATTTAATCTATTATAGTTATAGTTAAGAGCAAGCGGTATATTTAACTGTTGAGTTGTTGAGACTAATTTTCTTTGCGCTTCATCTTAGTGCATCGGTACGTTTTAATTTAAAATGTTTGTTAGGAAGTACGTATATAGTTCTACGAAGCATCTGTTTTGTATGCTAATACCAGTCTTACGTATCCACTTATGAATCTTAAGGTGATGCAGAATTCGAAAGTTCGTTATTTGGGATTTGAATTCTAGAAGTATTCTTTTTTTCTTTGTCGGTTTTAAGAAACAGTTCATACCAACAGGCGACAATAAACTTGCTAGCTATTTCAAAGTTCTTTCAGATACTAAAGAGTAGAAAAGTATAATCCCACCGTTTTGTAATGCAGTGTTGTGTTAGTGGGTTTATCTGTTAGCAGCGTTTCCATCCTCTACGACCGACCCATAGTTAGATGGAACTAGGTTCATCTCGTTTACTGAAATGAAGCTCATGTCGGCGGAGTATACTCGTGTTGCCTGCACTAAGACGTTAGAATGCGACTTCTGGAATAGATATTCATTTCAGGATTTCTTTTACAGCCTCTGTACTTGCAGTTACAAAGGTTCTATTGCAGTAATACACTTCTGTTAATTTATTTTATCAAATTTTGCGATTGTCCTGTTAACACTCCAGTTTCATAGTAGGTTGCAGGATCGATTCTGGGCCTTGAGGTCGTTCATCCTGACTTATGTGTTTCGTAGTTTTTATTTCAGGAAAATGTTTGGACGTTTCCTCAGAGCAGATTATGGCCACATCCTTCTCAATTCATTATTCATAATCGTCGTGTCATTAGACGCTGTTGTAAGTTACCAACTGACAGTTGTCAAAGGAACGAGGTAGCGTAGTTGGTTAGGCACCGTGCTACAGGCTGGAAGATCGCGGGTTTGATTCTCGATGAGGTCACTCAAGTTTTCAATTGATGTAATCCTTCCAGCCGCCCTATGACCCTCGGGTCGACTCAGCCTCTGCAGAAATGAGTACCAGGAATATTCTTGGAGTGTAAAGGGCTGCCAGCGCATAAGGCTGATGAACTCACTGTCATCTGTAAGCCGATCGCCTAGAAAATATGAAAGCCTCGGCGTCTCACAAGCCTATGGACACACACGGCCCGTTACAAGAACAACGTTACACTTTCCCATTGAGAAATGTCCTTACTTGAGCTAACAATGAAAGAGGAAAGTTACTTCATTCTATTTATTTGCCTTTACAGCTTTTGTCATAAGCAGGACGTTGCTCTAGAAGGTTCAGATCAGACACCGTTCTTGGTCGTTATTAACTTTCTCCATTTTTTTATTGCTCGTGAAGTTGAACTAAGTTCTTTGTACTGCGGCCATTTCTGGCCTTTTGTACCAGCCCCAGAAGATAGGTGCGGGAGATTGTGGAGTAATTTGTGGAATGAACATTCGCAGGGGAAACCGAAGTACTCGGAGAAAACCTTCCGCAGCGCCACTTTGTCCACCACAAATCCCACTTTACCAGAAATGGGTTCGAACCCGGGCCGCCGCGGTGGGAAGCCAGCGACTAACCGCTTGAGTTATGGCGCGGCCAACTTTCTTCCTTTGTCAGTACAGTGTAGTGACCTTTCACTTGCTGATCGGTTCTAGAAGGAACAGAGATGATGTTCTGAAATGTGTGTTCCACAGTTTGCACCCAAGCTTTCAAGACTTCTCACGGTTTTAACCGAATATTACAGTTTCACGGTTACTGAAACCTGGTCGAGCATCGCGGTACAGTGTTTACAGTCTTGCTTCCTACTCGGGAACTCCCGGCATTACATTTCGGACTGGAGGCCATATATCTTGATCCAGGCTTTGTTTTGTTTCCGTCACTCCGTTCAGGCGTATGCCTGGACACTGCCTTAAACATGGCAAGATCGCCTCGTTCCCCATCGCTTCATATTCGTCAGCCACTAGTCATCCTACTACTCAACGCTTCATAATCTGTGCAGTTGAAAGAGCGTGAGTAAATTATTCATGCGAATTGAAGAAGCCTCTGTTTTATAATTGAGAAGTCTTTTGTACGAACCGACTTACTGAATAAGTAACTTCATACTGCAGATTATTTTTAGAGAGACTTGTAGTCACTGACTTTCTCAAGCCACCACCTTTTACGGAACTACGATATGTATCACCTATTTAAAAATATCCTGCAGCTTGTCCGTATACTGAGCCAGATTAGTTCAGTCCACTCAGTTCGGATCTAATACGTTCTGAAAAATCAATCTCTAAACATCGAAGTGTATCTGTAAACACCGACACTCTACACATACAAAACATCATGCAAGTACGAACCTCACATATACTTCTCTGTTAGTCACTTTCATATTTGTTGCAACTAGCAGATTTTCGCAATGCTAACCACGTGACTTCAATTACAAAAGTAATCAAAAGACTTTTCCATGGAGGTGAATTCCTGGAGACCATCTCAGGTACAACAAAGGTTTCCGTGTAGACGAGCGTTCAGTAAACACTTCCTAGGATACGCGAGACTATATAAGCGTCCGTTCAGCTGCCGCATTGATTCGTACATGAGATGTCGGTCGCAGTAGAAAGGAGGCCCAAGAACTGGGTCATTCGCAAGGGAGCCCTAAGCGAAGTCAGTCACAGCAGAAGGCGGAAGCCAGGAGACGACAGGAGGAGGAAGGCAAGAAGAGTGGACCGTCGTAGTCCGTCCAGAATGGATCGAGTTTTAAGCAGTCGTTGATTGTAAGCTGTTGTAATTGATTGTGATTAAGAGAGCCTGTAAAAGAAGGTGTCAATAAATCAAGTCATTCAATCCAGACCCCGTTATTATTAGTCACGAAACCCCGGACACGTGACAGTATCTTCGAATTATATGTTAGAGAATGGCAAAAGATACGGAAGGAAGCGACGGATACCTATTTGAAGCATTGGCTCGAAATTATCATGGAGGGAGTTGCGAAATCCTGGAGGTACCTGAGATTCGAATCTGAGATCTCCGAATACGGAGCAGAAATGCTTCCAATCGACAGTTACCTTGTGTGGGATAGTTTGATTCTGTTTCATTTCTGTTTAGAAACTGACCCTCCGAATAACCGTACTTATTTGCATAAACGACTCTGGAGGTATACATCGGCGATCAGGGTTGTTGCTGCCTGTCTTTGATATGAATTTTAGCAACTTTATTGCAGATATTCCTAGTATCAGTAGTAGGGGGTGGTATGTGCTCGATTCATCTGGCTCAGGATAGAGGCCAGTGGAGGGCTCTTATGAGCACCGTAATCAACCGCCGGCGTTCATAGAATGTTTGGAAATACTTGAGTAGCTGAGTTGCTGGCAGATTTTGAAGAAGTATTTAGTTCCGTGGGTTTAGATGTTCGTAGTATCATACCCAATGGATTTCTCTGCCAAAGAAACACTGTACTGACTGGCAATGAAGAAAGTGGACATAAAAGAGGAGTAAAACGATAGGCAAACTTTAACTACGTACATGGTTGTCATTGAGATTCTTGTGAACTCAGCATTTCGCAGAATTAGTTTGTGAAGCCATTAAAGTGTTGGTGTGTTGGTTTATTGTCTTCACATTACGTGACACCGATTGCGTGTTACAGGAAGGAAGAACCGCCGCTGTTTCAGCTCAGACTTTTATTTATAGCCGTTGGGCGCGCGCTCGTCAAAGCCCACCTTCTGAAAGTTACAAACACCTGGCTACAGGTCGCCACCTATACGGAGATGTTCTCAACGTCATGTCATCTGGCATATAACAGAACGTTCACCTAATGCAGGCTCTGATATGACGTGTACGCTCACTGAAATGGCACGAGATTGCTGTACAGTAGTTGAACAGAGTTTTGGAGGGGGTCAGGGGGTTCTCAACCTGCAGCAATCTTCAAGTTTCTGCTGATGTTTGAGTTACATGAACTTACGTCCTGTCACGCAGGATCTAGCACAAGGAAACTGCGCTCTCGTTGTATGATGTATTTTCATCATTCATCAATCCTTGGCCAAATTCGGATTTCAAGTATCCACGGTTTTCCACCTGTGTTCCTGTTTTGTCAACCGCGGTGTTCGGTTTTATGTATCCTCTCTTTTTAATTGTTTTTTTAGGAATTAATTAAATAATTTTCCTGGGGAGTAAAGCTCGGCCGGCGCGTAAGGCTGACAACCTTACCGCCATCTTTGAGCCGATTGTCTAGATAANNNACCCTCAACGTCTCTCAACCCTATGGGCCTTCACTGCCTGTTACAGGGATAGCTTTACTTTTTTATATTTATTTATTTTATGATATTTACAGTATACTCATAATGTACCAATACAGAGTAATAAGCAAATGTTAGAGCGTTGCGTGACTTGTAGGAGTACCATCCACTGTTGAGTTATCCTCCGTTACCTAGAATAGGTCTTCTGGCCATTGACATTTGTAAGTCTTCTTTTCACTAAGGGTTGGACGGCGAGTTCTTTTACTACATCTTCAGGGTCGGAAAATAAGCCAGGCAAGAAACCAGCGTGGAAGCTCTACTCACCATCTGCTCTCACCCCGGTTTTTTGCTTGGCTTGTTCTTCGACCCTATAGATGGATGCGACATGTTCCTCCGAAACATCGGTTTGACTTTCAAAGCAAAACATGGCGTTAAATCTCACACGATAGAACCATCGCTGTGAGAATCTCAGATCGAACATCTGCAATGGTGTCTTCAGCTGTAGCTCGTTTATGCTGTCACACGTTGGAGTTTCTATAGCCACCCCTAACGTTTACCTTACCGCCATCTTTGAGCCGATTGTCTGGATAGTGTGGGACCCTCAACGTCTCACGGCCTGGTACAGGGATAGCTTTACTTTACCCCTAACATTTAATGTTGTGCCAAATTAGTTGACAAGTAAAAGAGACTTCAGTTTTTATATTAGTAAGTTACTTTACATTTTGAAGTCATTAATCCTACAGTCTCACAGTCCATTAGTATTCCGGTAAACGAACTTCGCGGAACAGCTAAATGTGTCACGGCGATCAAATATTCTTGAAGCAAAACCTCGTTAATACTAGAGATGACAGATTCTTTCTGTCTGGCGCACTCAGCTGTTAAGGCGAACAAAACCTCTTGACGCTATGAGAATTATGCAACAGCACGGAGCCTTGTATTTAGATGCATGAGGGAATTCCCTCACAACTTTTTATGTTCTTGTTCAAGTGTATACAAACTGTGTAGAAAAGAAGATAACCTGTCGCCATCATTTTACACATAGCTGCCTTTTAGTCAGATCTTATGACTTGGCAGTAGAACACAATTTATTGTTTCAGCTGACTTTAACTTCGAAATTATGCAACCGATTTTCACCCCCAAACCACGGCGAGTTATGTGACCTGTTCCACATTCTCATTCTGTCTATCTTAGCTTACTGCTTCAATTTTCCTGCCGTCTGTCAGTGTTGACAGCATTCATTATAATCTGAATGACCAGTGAATTCGAGTAAAACTTGTTGCACTTCATTTGTTTTTCACATATGCATAAGTATGCAGGAAGTACACAATCTATCTTCCTTAACGTGCTGTGAGGGTGGTACACGTGACGAAAATAACGGGTTTAGTTCTGATGTTGGATTTATTAGAACTTTGGTTACACTTTCTCTCTTAATGACAATTAGTGCAGTGCTACTGCTGTTTCTACACTTTATAATTCATTGTTACGCACGCGCACTAGTCCTCTCCTGGTAACGCAATTAAAACACAGGAACTAGCGCTTCAAATCACTCCAGATATCACTGCCCTACAGCCGACATAAAGTCTTCAACGTCCATTATCACTTCGCAACAACTCATTTCCATGACGGCTTCGTGTACTTGACTCACAGGTTCTCGGCTTTGACTATCTAGGACACGTAACTGCCCTGCACTGAACTTGCATCTAAATTCACTACTCTTATATGCACTCTGTACGGACCCAACGGAAAACACCTATTATTGTAGACGTGTTTACAGTTCCGTTGCTTAGAAACGGATTTCAGGGCACGGTTGTTTTACTGTTGCTTGGCGACATAGGAAAAACAGCCTCCTGTATTGTTGCGTAACTTAGCAACGGACTGTTTACCAAGAATTTGTCTTCGCGGGATCTCGGTTACCAACACATTGCCTAATAATGATTGTACATATAAGAGTACTAGGTTTATACACTTTTATGGAGTGCAATCGGATTTAATTTTTAACAGTCGAGTTATAATTTCGTGCTAATTTGTTCCACGATATGTAAATGAACGTTAAATATGAGCCACACAAAAATCTCGAAAAATACGCGGGAATAATATTGACGTTTTAATCCGTTCGAGGTGTGCTCTTTGGTTTCTACGCATGCGTGATGATGGGAGAGATATCTGCCAAGTATTGCTTTTGCTGCTCTCAGTATTCCTATTTTTCATTTTTGATATTTTTCCATACCTTTGTGGCCATTTTTCCTCATGAAGTAAATGAGTGACATTTTATCAGTGTGTGGTGTTTGTGCATGATAAGATTCAACTGGTTGGAGAGCTGAATTAAAGCTATTCAGCCAATTGGATCTCTCTGTAAAGTAGTCAGTTTTGGTCGATCAGGGGTCCAGTCGGTTGGAGGGAAATTTCATCGATTGAGGCTGTCTGTAAATGACTGAAATTTAACAACCATGAGATGGGTGTAAATCAGCGAAATTCAGTCTGCTGGAGTCTCTGGAACTTGGTGTAACTTAATCGTTTTGTGGTTTTTATAAGTAGCTGAATTATGATCGATCAGAGGTCTGTGTAAATGGGCGAAATTTGATAGATCTCAGATCTCTGGAAATCGGCGAAAATTCGTCGATTGACTTAATCCACTAATGGGAGTCATTTACTGTGTCGCTGATCTCTAAATGGGAGAAATATAAAGTGAAGTGAAATTAGTCGATCATGTGCCTTTGTAAATGAGTTACATTTGATGGATTAGAAGGGTGATGTTTGGCCTACTAGATTTTTCTGTAAATAGTGAAATATAGTCATTAGAAACGTTTTCTAGAAAGTACCTCTTTTAGTTTTGTTGATCGTGTATTCATACTATGACATGTAGACCCGTTGCTAGGCAACGACCCGTAAACAGCAGCAGAGGAACGGAGTTTTATGTGCGGTCCGTGGAGAGATGTTACAAGCATGACAGTGACAGTTGAGTTAGTTGGTTGGTGAATGACTAGGTTAGTCAATTAGTCGACAGTCTAGCTGTAACTGAGGCACGGTGACAGTTCGGGAACCCACAGTAAGGGGAACTTCCGCTGTTGGAAGCCGTTACCAGACGACTGTTGAAACCACAGCAGGCTGAGAAGACTTAAGTGTGTGCTATAGTGAATTTGCAGCGTGAGTGAGTTAGCAATGACGCTATAGTTACTTGTAGTTACGAGGCGTATATAAGTGTGCAATAAACCCCGTCTTTAGTCAGTCATACACGTGAAAGTACTCTTCGTTAGTTCTTCGTCTTCTGCCCTTAGAAAACTTGTGGAGCTCAACGAATTTGAAATATCTGGAGAAGACTGTCGCTTTGGGATGCTATTGGGGAGGAACCTCAGGAGCTTCTATCGGAGCTTGCGTTTCCAAACCTACTTCTGTTTAAAGTCCCGTGGCTGAATTCCTTTCTGTCACGTTACGTTCTTTGCATATTTCCGCCTGCGGGATTTTTTCGATATGTCTGAAATGTAACAGTGAAGTAGTCATGTTAAAATAATGGGCATTCACCAATGATATATATATATAGGCTTATGTCAACATACCTTAAGAAAATTGTTTTAGAAGACGTTACTAACATTCAACATAAAAATGAAAGTTTCTTGAAGAATTTATAGCTGCTGTTATGGTCTATACTCGCATCAGATTCAAATTTGTCTTAGCCGCTCTCGAACATTATTTACGGCCATCGAGCATAGAGCGAAACAATTTTGCCTGTCCTGTATGTTCTTTAATATTGACCGAAGAAAAGAACCTCTGGATCGATTTCGTTCATGGCAACAATACTTCCTCGGCGTACTTCAGAAGTAATCTAGTTTCCGTGTTTCATGTTTTGTTCTGTCTTAGAAAGTCATCGGTTTAACTGCTTTTATGAGAACAATTGAGACCATGCCTCTGGACGGACGGACAGATAGGTGTCACTGTTTCCATTTCTGATAGACCAGCCCTTGTAATATGCCCTGATTTGGCGTGAAATGTTATAGATTGATTATAATGCCTTCTAGTGTAATGTTCAGTTATTTAGTGACACTTATCAACTTATGCGTAGGGGCACCGCATGTGATATGAAGATAGTTATGAATGACTTTGGAAGAAGCCCTCGAAGTCAGTTTAAGTTATTATCTTTGTATTTGCAGGAAAATCGACAAATTATCATTTTATTCATGCCATATGGTGCTCGGGTCGAGATTCGAATGTGGTACCACTCAAATATGAATCAGACGAGTTATCAAGGGGCTAATCTGGTAGCGTTGGAGCAGGTGGATAATCTTGGTCCAGTCACTAGATTATAGATTGTGTTTTTGGTACCCCTGATTCTTGCTCTAGCCGTCAATAACTGTGTTGTCATGACTACCGCTCCGAAGTCTGGAACAGCAAAGTTCCTCGTGTGGTCTGTCTATACTGAAGAGCTTCAGTCTTTCTTTATTCAATCATTTAAAGTAAACAACTGTAGATGAGTGTTAGACGAGGTCCTCTCGGCTCTGAGTAAGGAGAATACTGTGTTGTGAAATTTGAAGCCGTGTAGTTTGGTAGTGTTTCGCAGGAACGTCTAGCTTGAAGACAGAGGCATAACGTTCCCACGTAACGTCGGTAAACTTCTACTAGACTACGTGACTCACATTGCGGAGGACAGTGTTCTTCAGCTAAAGACGAAGTTTCTGAATTATAAAATGTTTTACTTAAAGTTTGTATTGAAAAATAATTAGAGGGAATCTTAAAGAGGTAAAGCTATGCCTGTAACAGGCCTGTGAGACGTCGAAGCTCCCACATTTTCTCTAGAAAATCGGCTCACAGATGGCGGTAAAGTTGTCAGCCTTACGCGCCGGCCGCCCTTTACCCCCCTCCCCCCCAGGAAGATTCCTGGTACTCATTTCTGTTAGAGGCTGAGTGGACACCAGGGCCATAATGCGGCCGTAAGGATTAGGTCAATTAAAAAATCCGTCCCATCGGGGCTCTAACCTACGACCTTCAGACTTGTAGCGTAGTGCCTCAAGCAACTACGCTACCGAAACGTGTTAATGAAATGTAATCTCATTTCATTATTTCTGGAAATTGACGTTCGCTGTCTGGAAATATCTAATATAATATATTTCGGACGGATCTAACAAAGAACACCCAAAAATACGAAATCTCTCAGTACTGTTGCCGGTATGTACTGTTGTTGCAGTCCTTGGATGCGATTCGAATTCCAGTTCTCAGTCCTTTCCATTTTGAGAGCGAACATCAATATTTTAATTTGAATGTTATTCCGTGTTTGCAGTTTTGTTTGTTATTCTGACTGTGACATGGGAAACAACCATGTGCAGAGCGCAAAACGGGAACGTTTGCTTGTGCCCCGTGTTATGTCACGTTTGCATTTTTATGTAAACTGATGACACTTCATTTTATCAGCAACTTTAGTTGTTAGCTGAAAGAGCTGCACTATTTTATTGCTCTGTCACTTTTTCAGATGTAACATGCAAAAGTGTAGAACCATAAATTGAGTCTGCAGTTATAAATGGGACACACGTAACATACATAGTTAAAGCTTAGATTGCACTGTTCAGTGTACTTCTATTTTAATTGTATGGGCACAGCGTTTGTCACTTCCATTAGTGATAATACTGTTTCTGTATCAAGCAAGGAAACTCTGTTTGCTGCCTGCTTCATGCATCTTTCTTGCTTCGTCTACTCTTCAACGCTGAATGTGGACTTGTACCGGATTACAATGCGTTACATTCCAGAAGATAGCATTCTCAGTAACCATTCAGATCGCCTGTAATGCCGAATCATATATTCGATTGAAATATGGAAGATAAGATGTGTGAGTTTGAATGACTCACGATGTGGTTCAGATAACCGGTTTCCCCAAACAAAACCTTTCGTAATTAGGAAGATTATTAAAGCCTTGTTTCAGGACCCGACAGTGTACTGTCTGTTTCAGGGGCGGTGCGTCGTTAGGGGCTGAATGTGCTAACAACAAAATCAGGTGGGGCACCTGATTTTGTTGTAGTATTGAATTTTCATATTCATTCATATTTTATTCTGTCTATTGGGATAAAATTTGTATCAAAATATTAATGTTTCTCGTTGTCATCATGTAATTAAGGAGACACGAAAATGCAGTAGTGATGTCTTGGCCATATCACAGCTTATTTGTACGGTTACAATAACGCAGGGGCTAGCTCGTCTCTAGCCCTTACTGTGTGTATCATTAGCAGCCTTAAGTTCAGTGAACCTTTCACGAATTCTAAGTATCACATGCATCTTGAAATGTCAGACTCTATTTTTAATTTTGATCATTACTTCTAGAATGATTAGTCTTTCTGGGTTCATATAAATTGTACATCGTCCTAATGTTACAACAAAACTCGTCCGTTAAGGATCCCAACCAAGTAGGTACTTCCATCCCATTCGCCAGAAAACGGGAACAGATGCAGTTTTCATAGCTCAATGTTCTTTTCGGGATACAAGACAATGGACAGAGACCAGAAACCCAGTAAGATTAACAATAATATGCCATTATCAGTCTCTAGAATTGGTTTTGTGATGATAGAGGATATGAAACAGCGATACAGCCGTTTGACAGTAGTTCCGGGAGTACACACGTCAGAAGTGTTCCATATCGGAGTTCCGAATTGTCAGAAAACACATTACATATTGATGTCTACCCAGTGTCGGAGGGGGGAATACACGGCACATGCTGTGTATTATTAATGGCTTTGGTTTTAACATCAGTATTACGGTGTAAGTGGCATTCAGTTCCTACATTGTGATTTGCCATACAAGTTGTTCAAGTTAATTAAAACCATCCGCTGAACTTCTGGCACGAATCCGATTTTACTGGTGGACATGTTTATGGTAACATTCAAGAAGATAAATTTTTAAATTAATTACTCGTATATATATTGATGGGGCACGCGGTAGCATAGTTGGTTGAGGCACTGTGGTACAAGCCGGAAGGTCGCGGGTTCGAGCACCGATGAGATGATTTTTTTTAAGTTTACCTAATCCTTTCAGCCGCACTATGGCCCTGGGGTCGACTCAGCCTCTAACAGAACGGAGTACCAGGAACCTTCCTGGGAGGTAAAGGGGGGCCGACACGTAAGGCCGACAAACTAGCCGCCATCTGTGAGCCTATTTTCTAGAGAAGATATGGGAGCCTCGACGTCTCACAACCCTATGGGCCTACACGCCCTGTTACAGGGATATCTTTACCTTTTATACCTTTTTACCTGTATATATATATTGATATGTTAGGCTTGTGTAATTTGGCCAGTTTCCAGGTGGATTGAAGTTGACGGGGCTGTGGCAGTTCATGTCATTTCTTATTTCTTATTGGTATTTATCGGTAAGATCAGTATGCATATGTTCTTACAGTCACCGAAACTTTTTTACAAGTACTGTATTATTGTCTGCGTATTATTATTGTGAAGTTGCCCTTGTCGGTCTCTGCAGTTGTTAATTAGTTATTGTCTAGTTTCTTCTTTATTTTATTTCCCATAAATGTATTGAGTGAGTCAGAAGTCACTGCACACCTACACTTCTTGCGATAAAACCGCCCCATGCTTGGTAGCAATGCCCGTAAATTGGCACAGCAGACGGGCGGCTTGAATAGCAGCACACGTTGACTGCTGACGAAGCATGTGCGCCTTTACCTGTACCCCAGTGCATGGATTGAAAGAAAGGGACAGCGTCAAGCGTGTTCAGTATTGCCGATAGTTTAGAGGCGTAATTACTATGAGTGAACAAGACATTCTGGACATCATATATTTTTACCGATGAGGCGTGGTTTCATTTATCCCGTTACGTCAACAGCCGGAACAGCCAACAATCCGCCTGAGATGTAGGATACACCATTACATTATCAGAAGGTTTGTGTGTTGTCCTTGCGAACAATATAAGACGTGTAGATGCACGTGGAGGCCATTTCCAACATTTCGTTTAATTCAAATAATTAGGAGAATGTGTAATTTTATTAAGAGATGAGACTCTCTGAATATAGGCATCACCTACAGTAGGTGCAGACGGACTTTTGGCTCACCTGTAAGAATTTATCCATTTCCTCCCCCTGAAGTGTTTGATTGTAATTTTGTCTTAGTTTTAATATAATTTTGATGTAGTTGTCGTCATCTGATGGATGAATCAGTGTTAAGGTCTAGAGGATTTGTCCGCGTTTTCGCTGGAGTAAATACTGATGAAGTAAGTAATTATTACTGAGTTTTCTGTGTGACCGGAAAATCCCGTTAAAACTGTAATATCGCCATGCAGTATTGTATCCCTTTGAAGTGGTAATCCGTCTAATGGATTGTGAGACACTTAACTGTGAAGGACCATTGTGGTTAATCTGGCTAAATAGGAACTAGTAATTAATTTCTTTACAGAATACACAAGCCGCATGTGTCACATTACAGGTTCAGCAAACTGTTAAAGTAAATAGGAATCAGCTAGCAAGACATGCAGTTGATATATAGATATATAGTTATAACACGGCCTTGGCCACACCACTAGAAGTTTCAGGCTCTCCTTTGCTTCTGCTGCAGCACTGTGAACAAGTCCCACATTTATGTTAGAGACCACTATTTTCGGCATAAACTGTTTGATGTGGGGGCACGTGATAGTGCAGTTGGTTGAGGTACTATGCTACAAGCCGGAAGGTCGCGAGTTCAAATCCCGATGAGGTCATCGGATTTTTTTTTTCAATTTACCTAATCCATCTAGTCGCACTGTGGCCTTGGGGTCAACTCAGTCTCTAACAGAAATGAGTACCAGGAATATTCTTGGGGGTAAAGGACGGCGGGCACGTAAGGCTGACAACCTTGCCGCCATCTATGAGCCGATTGTCTAGAAAATGTGGGAACCTCAACATCTCACAGCCCTATGAGCCTCCACGGCCTATTACAGGGATACCTTTACTTACTTTTAGTGTTTGATGTATTTATAGCGTATTGTCACGTGTATCATTGCCTAAAGACGGGGTTCGGATTGGTAATTGGAGTTATTAGATACGTACAGGTCGTAACTACAAATAATTATAACACAGTGCTGATTTACACAATTTACAATGACTCCACACTAATGTTCTCAGTCTGTTTCTAGTAGTCTTCACAGATTTATAACACAGGGCGTATGAAAGTCTCCATAAATCACACACTCCCAATATCACTGCACTGTAAAAAAAATAATAAAAAAAAACTATAGCTATCCCTGTAACAGGCCGTGAGGGCCCATAGGGTTGTGAGACGTTGAGGGTCCCACATTACCTTGACAGTCGGCTCAAATATGGCGGTGAGGTTGTCAGCCTTACGCGCCGGCCACGCTTCACTCCCCAGGAAAATTATTTAATTAATTCCTGGTACTCATTTCTGTTAGAGGCTGAGTAAACCCCAGGGCCTAGTGCGGCCGGAAGGATTATCACTGCACTGTAGCACATATAAAGTGTTCAAATCGCAATTCTTCAGAGACTGACTTCTTGTAGTCTAATGTATTCCTCGAGCCTACTGCTTGCTTCTGCCGCTACTACTTTTAACTGCTTTGAACGAATTGTCACTCTTATTTATGTAGCCTCGGAACTGGCGTGAACCTAGTGTAAACACATATCACGTGATCGCTATCCAGCCAGTCTATTGTTGCGTAATTGAACGTGTTTACAGATTCGGTGCCTGGCAACGCGTTGATCAAATCCGTTCATTCATGAGTAATCTGTCAGACGACAGGTCCACAGTCTCTTCCAAAACAGGTCCTCCACTTAATGCGATCTCAAGCTTTCTCCTTCAATTAAAATATCCTCCTCTGTCCCCAAGGTTGTCCAACATCTTCTTCCGACTTCTTCCTCGTCATCTGGGCACTTCCATCGGCCCCTACGGTTTGTTTTGTCTCCAGAGGAAACATCTCGCATACATGGTATCTCTGTTTTTGGAAAGAGACTATCCAGGAAAAGTGATAATGTGGTAGTTTTTCCATTTGCTTTCCACATCGCAGTACAACAGCCGTTCAAACCACTCTGGTCATGCCTGTTGCTGCACGAACTTGAACCATCTCGAGCATCATTTGCTCTGTGCTTCAAGTCGCTGCTGATGACGCTGCTTCCGGCATCAGTTTTTCGCTTTTGGTGTCTCTCTTCGTCTGATGCCTACCTTTGACCTGTCCAGCAAGGGAGGCCCTGCCAGTAGCTACGCTACCGCTGGTATAGCTCTCAGGGTCCTTGGCATACTCAAGCTTCCTCACCACGATAAGGTGGAGACACCAACGAGGTGGCAAATCCGTTACAATATTATAAATTCCTGAAATATCCGTGCTTCGGAAGAATTTGCAATGGGCACCATGGCAGCCACGGACGATATATTTACAGACTCTTTGCCGCCGTTACAATTATATTGGCATTACAACGAAAGTTCAATAATATATAGCCTTTCCGTAGCAAATTTCGTGCAATTGTTACCGTATCACTCCTACGAGAGAGATTTATTGCAGCAGAGCATTCAGCCTTTGGATTGGAATATGTTACTGAGCTTTTGGACTACATTAGAAGCATCTAAAATGATATAGAGTAAATTAACTATAAAGCTGCTCTGATACATCCATATGTGCACAGTAGACACACTGACGTAAAGAACGAAGGTATCATTTGAGTGTTTATATTGTTGTATTGTGAGTTGTGACAGTGTGTAGTCTTGTAGATGGATAATATCGTTTTTGAAGAACATCCTACCTTCATCTTTAGGGTTGACCTTATTCAGTAGCTGTGTGAAACGTTTATTTTTTGAAAAAATAATTTTTGAAAGGTTTTGGTGACTCATTATTACTTTGTAAGATTTGAGGCTTTCACGGCGGCGACTATGAAGAAAGCAGTCTTCTGGGATTTCGCAGATCATCGTCGAGGAAGTGCTCTTTTAGCACTTTAAAGATTGGATGAAAGAGAGGCAGGAGAGACAGAAAAATTAATGGCCTTGAAGGTTCCCAGGCTACCCTTTCCCTGTCTTTCCGATGGAGGTAGGTTGGACATAAGGTTGCGCGTTTGGAAGTCAAGAAGTTGAGGAAGGAATCGATGTAGGAAGCGGACTTCGTTATGAGTAAGCGAAAGTAGTTGAGAGGGGTTTTCATTTCGTTCGGTCGGAATTTTGATATTAACGTTGGGCGGAAGGGATTGTGGTGTAATATTGGAAAGTTTGCATTACGGCGAAATTTTTATGTTAAAATGGGGGGGGGGATAAATTTTAAACATGAAATGCAAGAAAAATTATAGGTACAAACTTAACATTTGCCATAGAAGTGAAGAAATCGCCCAAAACCTTGACTGAGTTGTCCTGTCGGAGGACATTGCAGGTTCAGGCTGACTTAAGCCTTCATTCCGGCATTTAAATGCATGAATCCCAATGAGAATTCCTGTCTGTGCTCTTGCTTTATTTGGAACTTCCTTCAGATCCATTTACAGCACACATTTGTTTTACGTGCAGATTTATAAGTTCATCTAAATAATATTTAAAAATTCAGACTCCCTTTCTCAGACTGCGCCTCCATTACAAAGACGAACTTGTTATTTCTATTTAAAGCTATAATCGTTGTTTATTCTGAGAATCGTACGAAATCCATCATTGCAAGATATATTTATCACTGCTCTAAAGAGCTGATGCGTTCAACAGGTCTACGTGTTTAGTTTTCAGTTTTATTATTATTATTATTATTATTATTGCTAGTTGGGTGTGACTAAGTCCCTTGTACTACGGCCATTTCTGGTAGTTTTCAGTTTCTTTGCGTGGTCATGCAAAGCTGAGTCCAGTAGCACGCCCACGCAGCTCTGTGAGAACATCGTATACGATCCAGCGTCTGAAATACTTCAGTAATAAAATCGAAGTAGAAATTTTTAAATAAAAGCTTACTCAGGAGCTGCTGCTAGCAGTGATTGCTGAAACTGGAAAAATCGACAGGTGACTTTCACTGACTAAATTCAATTCACAAGTTTATTGTATATGCAAGAAGTACCAGGTTCCGTTCTTGACCTCAGCACAGAAAATTTTAACAGAATTCCATGAATTTAGTATCATTTAGTTCCACAGTCTCACGTTCAACACTAACGCTCTATAAAAGTTATTAAAATACTGATCACTTTAAAGTTTTACACTACATGTTTTGACCAATTTAGTTATCATCATGTGTTAAAAATTATGGATAAGGAAACCGCTGATTTCTGTATCGTTGCTTATGCTGTTAAAAATATAGCCCACTCAATGCGCCTGTGTGCTCGAGGTGGTAGGTTGTTTTCCAACAAGACACGTAACATAACACAACCGGAAGGAAATCAATATAGATTATTAGTGTTTCATGTGAGACTGTGAAACTAAGTGATACTAAGTGAAAAGTTCAACAGAATGCAACAGTATAACATTCATGAATTTACTTACAGGACGACATGGGTGAAATATCTTCATATCTGAATGTTATATTACATTTTCTATTATTTACTGTTCATGTTCATCTGGTGCAGTTAATGCAACATCGTTAAATGACTTCGTGGCTATCTTGAAACTGATCATGATTACTGTGCATGGAAAGTTGTTTACACTGCACCTAGGAATTTGTATAGGGTTCATCCATTCGAGCGCCACTCCGCGGAGCAACTTCTAACCCGAGCGAATATGAGTTATTTAAAGACCGCTCCATACATTTGTTTCGTATTTTAAACCAGCCTTCTTTGTTATGGTTCTTTTTATAAAGCTGTTTCATATTTCCAAAGTTTGCCATGTAGAAGTTCTGAAAAAAAATTGAAAATATATACCTTAAAATAAAATTAATCAGGTGATCCTCCAACACACAACACATGTATAAATGATAATATACTTGCCTTTTTATCTTTGAATATAATTTTCGATCATTAATACACCAATGGTTCTACAGCCCTCACCATTCAGTCCAGAACCTTTTGTCGTCTCGTCTGTTGTCCAAAATCATAAAAATTAGAGTATACAAAACTATAGTTTTGTCTGTGGTTCCGTATTGGTGTGAAACTTGGTCTCTGACATTAAGGGAGGAACATAGACTGAGGTTGTCTGAGAACAGGGTGTTGAGGAGAATATTTGGATCGAAGAGGAATGAAGTGACAGGAGGTTGGAGAAAACTGCATAATTAGGAGCTTCATAAATTGTACTCCAGTTATAATTAGAATGATCAAGTCAAGGAGGATAAGGTGGGAAGGACATGTAGCACGGATGGGGAGAAAAAGAATGCATACAGAATATTGGTGGGAAAGCCAGAAGGAAAGAAACCGCAGGGAAGACCAAGGCGTAAGTCTGTAGACAATATTAAAATGGATCTTAGAGAGATAGGATGGGATGGTATGGATTGGATAGATCTGGCTCAGGATAGGGACCAGCGGAGGGCTCTTGTGAACACGGTAATGAACATTTGGGTTCCATAAAATGCTGGGAAATTCTTGAGTAGCTGCAGAACTGGCGGCTCCTCCAGAAGGGCTCAGCTCCATGAGTAAGTAAGTAATCAAAATGCGTAACCAATTTGAAATTTCTGTGATTAAAGCTAGAAGGCAGGCCTGAGTTTAGTAACCGGGACTGCTCAGATGGTCGTCGGGCTTCAGAGGGTTAGGAAACCTGATCTAGATTTCAGTAGAACGTGTGATGTACGTCTTCACAGACTGCATTTGGAGCTGCAGTTAGGTGAATGCGGCATCTCTTCGCAGTAGTATCCTCTGGTCGCAGTTTGTTTCCAGGAGACACCAGAACGGTAGTAAGGAATTTCTCCCCAAACAGTACTGGAGCCACATTAAAATAACATATGCGATAGCGTGTAAGCTTGAACGTTTATTTTCCTGACCACCAGGAACCCCGCGTCCGTTTGATGTAGGATTAGACTCTCTGGTGAACAGATTACCACCGAAATTTCAACCGGAAACTGTTGCGGTTGTGTACGGTTCGTACACTCTCCTTGGTCACACTGCAGGTTCTTTCACTGTGATCCACTCATGTGTTTTACCCCTTGGCCACCATATCACCCAATGTGCACGCTGTTAACTGCAGAGGAAGCTATGTTTATACGAAGACCCTATACTTAATAGAATAATAATGTGCACTACGCTGTTTGGATGTCTAGAGGCACACGAAGAACTTTCGTCGTGGGCAGTGGACAGTGTGATACCAGTTGAAGCATGTCGTCTATTGTCGTTTATTTTTACGTCTTCTCCTTCTCAACAATCATCAACTCTGACTGATAATGAAGATAACGATAGAATGGGGAGCATGAGCCATACGTGTGTGTGGTTGAGCATCCGTATCATGGAGTCTCGGCATGATTTGAATTTTGTATTTCAAATTTATGTGAAACATAGCCTGTATGCGCGTATTCCTTTAGCGAGTCTTGTCCCAATAAAGAGTAATACAATTTAATATTTCTCTGGTTATCTATATATATACGTTTTTTCCTTTGGCGTTACAGCCCCAATTTTGGCCTTGGCCTACTTCCATGAAACTGTCCGTTTCATTTCTGTTTACTAGACCTTAGGCATTCCTTGGGCGGGTGATCGGCTCCTTAGAATGCCTCTACCTGTTCACAAACACATAAAAACGCGCGCGTGCGCACACACACGCACATAAACACTAAACTTTCTTGCCCTGAATTGGATTCGAGCCCACGATCCCGACATCCGAGCGAGCGAAGACAGTGCATGCCTCAGACCGCTCGGCTAACGTGATCGACGGTTATCTATATATTTTTGTAAATACTTGTATTTCAGAATGCATGGCTAAATTGTAACACTGATGAAAATTAAACTTGTACAGCTTCAGAAACAAGTACAGTGAACTTGCATAAAACACAAACATAAAATTGGATAAGAACGCTTTGCGGTTTTTTTGTCACGGTGTAATGAACGCTTTGTGGGTGGTAAATTAGTTCTCAGTTGAGGATGTCCTGTTGTTTCTAGTAACATTTATTTCATGTAGGGCACGTAGAGTGAACTTAGTTTTATAGATGAATTAGTAAATAAATTGAATGACAGGAACCTGAAAGAGTTCAATCCATGTCATTATAGTCGTGTGTAAGAGTATTCTATGGGTGACAATAGCTTTGTTAAGTCCGAGGGATATTAACAAGATTACTTCACTGGAATTCATTTTGTTTTGGTACCGCACACGTAAGTTTCTGCTTCTTCCGTACTTTATGGTAGAAGCGTACCGTTGAAATAGGCTTCAACTGAATGTGTTGCTAGTAGTCACAGATTATAGTTGGGGTGGAATAGTGGTTGAAATAGAGACAGAATGCTTTTATTGTCATTATATAAAGATCTGTCAACACATGTTAGCCTTTCATGTCCGGTAACGGATTTTGACGAACTTTTGTATTAGAGACATGTGTAAAATTTTATAAATCGAATTTGTTGTTTGTTATTGTTAGATAGTTACTATCATTTCGTTTCAAATTCCAGTCTCTAATGTAATACTCGCATTAGGAGGTCTCATTCGTAGTCCATCCCAAAACCTAATTTTTATTTTGGATACCTTTGATCCGCACACTCTATATGTTTGTTCACTTGTAGACCCTGTATGTATATGTAAGACTGAGACTTTTAGTTCTATCGTTATGCACGCAGGCCTGTGGCAGTAGTAAGCGACAGTGCTTCAGCCGGTATTGCAGTCTCGACCTTTGGCGCTAAGGCTATTTCTAAATCCCAGCGCAGATCTTTGTACCAAGCCGTCTTCCCATAAGTTGAGTTCATAGCGTCCATATTCAGTGGAATCCTCATATAAAAGTATCCCTCAAGGTTAATAATGTGTAAAAGTGGATCAGTGTACGGCTTATCTGTGGAAATTCTAGCTAGAAATTGGAAATTAGGTTTGGAATTTCAGCAGACTGGATTAATTTATATCGTAATAGATTCGGAATTGTTCAGAAAGAGACCTTCATGAAGCAGGTAGCACGGTAACCTCTACTTGATGCCAGGTTCATGTTAGTATTTTTATTTTGCTTCTTCTTTAAGATGGAGGCGACATGTTCTTCCGAAATTTCAGTTGCCTCTCATCCTACTACATGATTCTGTATCCTAGAAGATTGAACTCTTTATAACCACCGCTATGAGAAGTTGAAATCCTACGTGGGTACTTCTGTTTGTAAAGTTATGTGTTTTGGCTTTTAGATAGTTTATTTTTTTAATGTCAACTGGAAACTACAGGGCTAAAAACTCTTTTGCCGTTTTTTTTATTATGAAAAATTCAGATTTTTTCTTCTCCGTTTGATCACCAAGTTCCTTCTGCATTGGGTACCATAGTCACTTCCCTGAAACAAACCGTTGTTCACTTCCATCTAGCGCCGAGATCTAGAATACGCACGGCTTCACATCCACGCCCCAAACTCCGCTTCATGTAGTTCTTAATCCTCTGAGTCACAAATTTCTTATAAGCCATATTTAAATATACTTGTACAGGTCCTATCTCACAGAAAACACAGTGCGTCTCCATTATAAATACCAGCTGTTTAATGCAATTTAGGACGAGATATTGATTAGTCTCAGAATAAACGCGAAGCCCATGATTCTAGTATGTGGGCAAAATTGAAGTTTTTTTTTTTATGATAGCGTGTTGTAGCTACATATGCGAGTAGTAACCAATGTATTCTGAGGACTTAAGCGGAGAATACTGTAATCTTAGATCAGAACTTAGACAATACCCAGAAACGGCTTAAATGTGGCTTCGTAGCAATACAACACGTTTGATGATGCCTCCCACGAAACACATCATCATTATAATCATCTGCAACAGCAATAGAAGAATCAGAATTAGAAAGGTAACAGTAGGTTATGATTTTCTGATAAGCACAATTTTAAAATTTGTGCCTGAACATTTCTTTTGAGCGAAGGGAGGCACAGGATATATATATATATATTGTTCCCCTTGGCACTACAGCCGCAATGGGCCTAGGCCTACCTCCATGAACCTCTCTGTTCACTTCGGTTTTTCTAGATCTTACACATTCGGTAGGACTCCTTGGGCGGGTGATCAGCTCGTCGCAAGGCCTCTACCTATACACAAACACAGAAAAACACACAGAAACTAAACATCCATGCCCTGAGTGGGATTCGAACCCACGATCCCGGTTTCCAAGCGAGCGGAGACAGTACATGCCTTAGACCGCTCGGCTACCGTGACCAGCGGCACAGGATATTTGTTTATCGAAATTAGCGTCGCTTTCAATATCTCATTCTGTCATATACAGTTAATTAATTTCATCAGCCACATTAGCCGTTCTGAGTGTACTGTAAAAGTCTTTCATTAATCTAAACACATTAATCGATCATTCTAATTAAAAATGACGAAGTTGCTTCTACAAGCCCTCAGTTATGTTGATGAAATGACAGTACCGCAGAGTAATGAGAGCGGTGAGAAGGCCCTAATTACAAGTATTGAAATGGGCTCATGTTTTGAGGGAAACTAGGTTAGGTGTGATACACATATCGATTTCCATATATAATTGCCTGCGAGATGCCGGTAAGTCGATCTGTCGATAGTTTGATACGTTTGTAATTGAATAATCTGATACTTTAGATTAATTTAATTTTTCTTCAATAAAATTTTGATTTTTGGTTAATACAGCAAAGCCTCTCGTTTTCGGATACGCCAAGCAATCCTCATCTATAAATAAGTGTGTCTATCTATCTATCTATGGCTCTACAGCGCTTATGGGCCTTGGTCGCTTTTCAGTGTCGATCTGTACACATTCGATAGGACTCCTTGGACGGGGGATCAGCCCGTCGTAAGGCCACTATCTACATACAGAAGAACACAAACACAGAATACACGCACACAGATATCCATGCCTTGAGTGGGATTCGAACCAACGATCCCAACGTTTGAGCTGGCGAAGACTGTTCGTGCCTTAGACCGCGCGGCTACTTTGATCGGCTCAGTAAACAAGTGTCTTTCCAAATTAATGTTCTGACCAAATCTCCTGGTTTGTCGAAAAATTAATTATTTCCAGTAACTTGCATTGCCTACTGACTGTGTAAAAAATCAAGAACTTGAAAAAGCGGCTAAGGCCCAGCAAAGTGCTGTAGAGCCAACTTGCATTGTAACATAGGCCATATGCAGAAGTCTTGGTAGGTTTGTATATTTGTTTTCAGAGTATGCATTCTTTTGTTGAAGTTCTTAAAATGGCAATTCAGATATTATGTCTGTCTGTCTCTCGCTCTTTCTATCTATCTGTCCGAACGTTTAAGTATCTGAAGCTGCAGAAGGAATTTCTATGAAACTTTATGTTCAAGGGATCTGCAATAAAAGATGCTGGTCGAATTTAACTTTGGTTCCTACCCTTCTTTTGTAATCCCTACATTACATGGAGCTCTGCTCAAGCTGATTGTTTTTCTCGGAAACGACTCAGCGTAGGACATGATGCATTATGTAGAATGTATAGCGCTATAGCCAGAAAACAGAACTCTTCATAACCATTACTGTGTCTGTGTCACGAGTTTATGGCTCTTTGAGTAATAATAATGGTGTTTAGATTTGGGTCATTGGATTTATTAACACCTTCTTTTACAATCTCTCTTAATCACAATAAATTACAGCGCTATCATTAAGCTACCCACTTCACAAATTACCATGACACGCTAAGTATTCTCAGTCTTCAGTAGTATTTTCCTGGCAACAGATTTATAACAGCACACCTAAAGTGTTCTTTTCACCTGTTGAGTCTTCTCATCATAGGCTGAATTCCAACTGACAACTGAACTACGATGGGAATGACAATTATTGTTGGCTTCTTATATAGTATCGGGTCGGACCACTTCACAGAAAACATATCCGTTGCCTAGCAATGGTTATATGGGATCCACCTCTTGCGACACCGTTTAATCTGTTGTATGTACAGCGCCGTTGCATAGCAACAGAAGTTATCCGATTTTTGCCTCCATATTCGTTGCAGCGTTAATGTGTTTACCTAATCTTGTCCTAGAAAAGGGTGTACATGTCACATTATGTTTGCTCTTATATTTGGTCATGGTCCACAGAAAAAGAGTATTAATGGCCTGATTTTCACTAATTTAATGTTGTAGAATTTTGTTGCTTAAACATCTCTGTCATGTACTGTCTTCGCTCGCTTGGAAACCGGGATCATGGGTTCGAATCCCACTCAGGGCATGGATGTTTAGTTTGTGTGTGTGTGTGCGTTTTTCTGTGTTTGTTTACAGGTAGAGGCCTTGCGACGAGCTGATCACCCGCCCATGGAGTCCTACCGAATGTGTAAGATCGAGAAAAACCGAAGTGAACGGAGAAGTTCACGGAGGTAGGCCTAGTCCCACTGAGGCTGTAGTGCCAAGAAAAAAAAACATCTCTGTTCTAAAGTGTTTACGTAAAGTTAAAATTTTCCCTCCTCTTAGTTAATCATCGCGCTATGGAGAAGTATGCGGTAGTTGCTATATGGCTCCACACAGTCTCAATCTCAGCAGTAGATTGATATGATTAATCAGCTTCACGCCCCGACAGCTTTATCCAGGAGAACATAGCCTCCGGTACACAAAGGAAGATGGGTGAAACAATGATCGGTTCTGGGTACGATGTCAGAACGAAGAAACTGGGATCGAAACCCGGTTATAAAGCCCTTGACCTAGCCTGTATACTGTGCTGTCATCTATTCTAATAGATTGTTAAGAATTAAAACCATTCTACTAAACGGCGGCCTCACCCACGACATATACTGTATGGCTGTAATACTGATATAAGTCAGCCTCGGAGGAGTCGGACATTGATAAAACTGCATGACTGCACTGCAAACATAGCACCACTTGCCGGCTCTCCATTACGACTCTTTCGCACCTAATTAAGAGCAATGAGCGAAGTCGAGGCCGTAAATCAATATCCATGTGTGAATTTGACAGTTATGAAATAGAATAATTGCCTTCTAAACTGTGTATCGGGAGTAAAGAATTACTTGGATGAAATGGGGAATGACATTTCAACATTAACCGTGACAGTAGCAGATTGAAGGCTGTTTTGGAGGGCTGAACAAGAAAGCCATGAAATACGCCCATGGATTTGGTGGCGTGAACTCTTGTAGAAAGCGACCGCATTGAAAATCGAGAAGATGAAGCTGTAATATCGAAACGTATTGTAGAGATAATGTTGCGAGACTGTGACCTCGATTGATAAGCTCCGGTGTCGTGTTTTGATAAAGGCGACGTAAAAGTTCCGCATTCTCTTGTCAAGATTTTAATATTTACTCGACTGTTTTTGTTAAAAAATTATGTCGTTGAAATTGGAGGTCAGAGAAATCTTGGCCTACTTCAGCATGCCTTTCAACCTATGAAACACCGAAAAATCACGTGATACCGTTTGGATAGCCTCGATAATTTGTGTCTATCCGCATATGAATGTTGTACCGAAATAGCGCAGTCGATATAGCGATGTAGCTACGGGCTGAACGACAGAGGGGTCGGAGTTCGAGTCCCGGTGGGGCAAGAATTGTTACTATTCCATATCGTGCAGACCGGCTCTGGGGCTCGGTTAGCCTCCTATCCAATGGGTACCGGTGGATAAAGCGGCCGGGGCGTGAAGCTGATCACTCATCTCGAACTAGTGCCGAGGTAAAAAAACATTGCTCTATACATCCACTCCCCCATACGTCTTCACGACATAGTGCTTAATTAGCTAAGCACAGGAACAACTTTACCTGTATCTGAAGGGTATTCATAAATTAATGTGTATATATGGGTTAGTATGTCATACAGATTAAGAGTGAATGTAAGAATATATTGTCGCGTATCGGGCGTATATCGCGACAAATAACTTCTCGATGTATTTGATGTAGCGAATTTTATTTCACATCCGCTCTCACAATCACCCAAATTACAGATTTACGGTTACTGCTATCTGCAGTATCACAAATAGTACACTCCAAATGCCAGAATACAACTGACTAGTTGCTGGCTAACTCGGACTCACTCGGCGGTAGCTCCAGGACTCACTGACTCTCACAGTACAACTGCCTGTGAATAGCCTTCGCTGCTCCTTATGTAACCTCGATCGGACAATACGGCCACGTAATAGGCACCCTTGTTGCCTGGCGCTGTGTTGCTATGTAACGCTAGCGGAAGTAACCGCTGTTACTACCGTAACGTCGCCGCTGTTGACTCGCGTTGCCTAGAGACCGCGATATCCCTCGGTGACGTCACCGCGGAGGGGAGTGGCGGGGCGGGAACTCGCCTATTACCGTAGTAACGCGAGCGTTACGTTACCGCCACGTACCGCTGGGGAGGTAGGGGTCAACATGTCAGCATATATTTGGAACACCCTGCTTTGTCAGTAGGCGAGTTTCTACGTATAAGGGATATAGTGATCTCAATTCTTGGGCCGTCGGCCAACTCTCCTGACAGAACATGTCACTGTGTTCTGCAGTCCCTCCACACAAATGCTGAATATGCAGTACCATAAATCCCTCCTCGCCTATTCATTCCACATCCTTTCTATTTTATGTTTGACAGCCATCATCATGTCCACCGTAAGTAACCTAAACAATTGGAAAAACATCATAAAACAGAGCAGTAACTATCATATAACATCATTATAACTGGGGCTGAAAAATCGAATCTCAAGAAATCTGATAATTTCTTCTGATTCCGTCATCGTGTCTGTAACCATTTTAGACAAAGGAAGGTCCGTCTGTCCCTCTCAGACATGTGCAGCCACTCAGGTTACAGTTATACTTTTATCTGACCATCTGTATTGGAATGGAACAAAAAGTGCTTCCATTTTTCTTTTAAAAATGAAGTATTGAAAGAAGTTCTACTCCTTATCCCACTATACAAAAAGAAGGACCACAAAGGATAGTTGTCAGTGTCACCTCCATTGAGTTGGGGCAGTGAATTGTAAATGCGGGAATAAAGAGAGCCGTGCTCACAGTTACTGTTTGTTTGCTGTGAGTTTCATCAATCTTGTTCATATGATTAACGAGCGTCTCCATAGCCAAGCGCAATTCTCTCAGCCGTTCGTCCAGTTCATATTCGCAGAATCTTTCGAGACTTTGCACAGTGTAAGAAACTCGAGCGATGCTGTTCGATTTAGCACTCTGAAGGCTCAAGTGCTCTAAAAACTGTTCACTTCCTGCCTCACAGAAATTTCACGGCACCTCCATTGTTTATTGTGAGAATCGTACGGATCCCGTGAATACTGTCACGTATCCTGGGTTCCGTGACTAATAATAATACGATCTGGATTGGATGATTGGATTTATTAACACCTTTTATAAGCTCTCTTAATCACAATCAATTATAGCCCATCTACCCAGTTCACAAATCACTAGGACAGGGTCCGCTCTCGTTTTCGTATTGCGACTAACTGTTCTGAGTCTTATGTTATGACCGACGGTCAGTCGGCCATTTTCTCTTGAAAAAAATTACCCACCTGGGGCTTAGGACAAGATCTTTATTACTGTCTCATAGTTTGCTGATATCGCGCGCTCTCTGACGAGATGACGGGTCTGTCGTTTACAATTGCTGCTGGACCTCGCCAGCGCAGTCGTTCTCTTGTCCTAGTCCCGTGAGACTTGCGACCATATCTTACTGACTTGGATTCGAGACTTTCCTTTCGTCGCCTCTTACAACTCGCAGGGCTACAGTGGAGGTATTGGACCCCGCCTCCACACGGGATACTGAATGTTTTCTGCGGTTGACTCCTGTTATGTAGCCTCGGGTCGGGCCACAGCACTGAAGACACCGCTCCTGTGCTGTTTTCCCCGTGTATCGCGCACTGCCTAGCAACGGTCGCCGTGCGGATCACAGAAAACACCGTTCTTGTATTGTTGGCCGCGTGTGTGTTGCGGGCGCTTCCTAGCAATGGGTCTGTGCGTCAAAATACATTCTCTGTTCAAAATTCTGAATTCTTAAATGTTAAAGCAAATGGTGCTAATAGTAAACAGTGCCCTTGAAGGAATTAATCACACTGTATATGAAATTCTGACAAAATATATGTATTTTATGTATTTGAGGGTTGTTTTTTCATAGTTTGCATCCTGTTGTGTTGCATAAGCAAATGACAAATTAAGGTTTCCTTCAGCACAACAAACGTGTTATACAATCAATCAGTATTCATCTTAAATTTTTATTTTCTTACCACCACATGTCCACGTTGAACCAACATACAACGCCCATACAGAAACGCACCCACATATCAACGAAAGGAATACTTTTACGTCTTACACCCAGTGACGCACACTGCATAAGTATCAACACACCGTAACAGCCGACAATAGTTATATCCATAAATACATTTATTACCGCGTAATCTCTGGTGTAACACTTCCACCTTGAGAGACGCTCACCAAAGTGGGTTGGCTTCCTACAGTTACTCACACAACACGAAAACTCTGAACACATCAGAAAATTGTAACATCATATCCCATACTCTTAGCAATTATTCTTACTTACTTACTTACTTACTTACTTACTCACTCATGGAGCTGAGCCCTTCTGGAGGAGCCGCCAATTCTGCAGCTACTCAAGAATTTCCCAGCATTTTATGGAACCCGAAGGTTCATTACCGTGTTCACAAGAGCCCTCCACTGGTCCCTATCCTGAACTAGATCAATCCAATCCATACCATCCCATCCTCTCTCTCTAAGATACATTTTAATATTGTCCACCCACCTACGCCTTGGTCTTCCCAGTGGTCTCCTTCCTTCTGTCTTTCCCACCAATATCCTATATTCTAATCACTTTAATATTTTAGGTTTTAGTTGTATAACTTTCAGTTTCATTCCAAAGGCCTTATTTCGTAATATAACATTTCACCAACATACGTTCCCCTTCAAGAAACATCACATTTTTAACATGTTAATATTTTAATGTATCTTTAATACAATTATAATACAACACTTTGTATGTATAATCTTATTATTGAGTAGGTTAATATTGTAATTTCCTGTATTCTAAAGTAGACTTACTCGTAATTCTGTATGAATGAGTTGCACTAAACATGGATCCATATTTGGGAACTCAAATAACTTTAGTCTTTTGTTCATAATACTGCCTGATGAAGGTCCCATGAGGACCGAAACGTGTAGCGGTTGGAAAATAAAAACTCAGTCTTATAGTGATTGATTGTATGATCACGTTTGTTGTGTTGACCGAAACCTTACCTCACCATTTGTTATTTGAGGCTTATTTAGCGATTCTGTTAGGGCCTGAAATTCAGCGTAGAGTGAATTGCACTGTGATTAACGAGTAATGAATGGAAAAGGACGTGGAAGGAAGCGATCTTGGCCTTATGTGAGGGTTTATTGAGAACAACAGAAAGATCCAGGAGGACAGCTATTCTCCAGGCTGATATCCGAAGCCGGGACCTCCCAGAACCGAAGCGATTGTGACAGTGACGTCATTATCTTAAGTACGGACGTTACGAACATATTTCTACATTTCTCCATACGGACTCTTGGTTTTCGCTTTCTCCTTTCTTTTCTCATTTTTCTTCCTTGTATGTTTCCTCACACTTTTTGTCTCAATTTTAATTATATATTTTCGACCATCAAGTTTAGTTTACTTAATTACTAGACAGATCTTTTTCACGTTCTCTCGATTATTTCCCCTGTAATTACCGCACTGGAATTTTGGTATATATCTTCTTCTTATGTTGATTTCAGTTCTAATTGGATATTTGTCGTTAAAATACTGTCACGTGTCTCCTGGGTTCCGTGACAAATAATTGTGGATTCTGGATTAGAAGAAGCTGTTTATTAGATAACTCATTTACCGTTAACAACTTTAGTCACTCTAAAATCACGTCTTCCAGACGATGCTACCTAACTAGTGCGTCGTCTCTTATCTGACCTCAGATCTTATATGGTCTTTTCTGATCTCATCTCCGCTCCGGTCTTCTCTGATCTGCTCTGTCCTGTGTTCCGCATTGTCTATTATCTTCAACAGTCGGACGGACTAGAAGACACCTCCTTGAAGGGTATTCGTTGCAGCCGGAACTGCAGTATCTCTGGCTTTCATTCCCGTGTTAAGGTTCGGCCACGCACAGCGCTACGTACGCGACGCACGCTACGTACGCTATGTTCGCTATTCATTCATTCATTCATCTGTAATCTGTCAAGACGACAGGTCCACAGTCTCTTCCAAAACAATTCCTCCACTTGATGCGATCTCAAGCTTTCTCCTTCAAATGAAAATATCCTCTTCTGTCCCCAAGGTCATCCAGCATCTTCTTACATCTTCTTCCTCGTCTTCTGGTCTACACATCTTCCAGTGTACGTGTTTTCGTGTTTACACTTGCCACCTAGGCAAAGAGGTATTCACTGCTCCTTGTTGCATGGAAAACATAGTTACTGAGCTGTTGTGTAGCAATGGATGCCCGCTCAGATATTCTGTCTTTTAGGCGCACGCCATAATACTAATTACAAAACAATTGTATGCTTCATTCTCACCCTCTGCATACATTCAGTTCAGTGTGTTAAGCCCCTATTTCCTGCACTGCTCGTATGTCGGATGCTGCCTTGGATGGAAGTCTGTTTTGCGATAACTTAAAATAATCAAAACCTATTTAATATCGTCGGGGACAGCACATAGTATTTGACAAGTGTGAGGTGTATAATTTTTATCAGAACTGATGGACTCTGCGGCCGCCGGGCGCCCTTTGATCACACTGCAAGACCCCACTTTACAATGCCGTGAAACCCGGGATTAAATTTGTCTAAAATCCCACAGATGTCAGCACTTACTTTGCCATAATGTATTATTCTATTTAAAAAGCTATCCCATTAATAGGCCGTGAGGGACCATAGGGTTGTGAGAGGTCGAGGCTCCCACATTTTCTAGACAGTCGGCTCACACACGGCGGTGAGGTTATCAGCCTTATGCACCGGCCGCCCTTTACCTCCAGGAAGATTCCTGGTACTGATTTCTGTTAGAGTCTGAGTGGACCACAGAGTCATAATGCTGCTGGAAGGATTAGGTCAATTGAAAACTCCAGTTACATTATTGGAAATCGAACCCGCGACATTCCGGCTTGTAGCATGGTGCCTCGACCAACTACGCTCCCGCATGCCCCGAATTATTACATGTATAAGTTAGATTTAATGGGAGTACGGAATCGATGGGCCCGAAGGTGGTACTGAACCAGAAGCCTTTTATATATTTTCCTTTTGAATTGGGAGTAGGAATCATATTTTTTATACATAGGAGGATAGTAACAGCCCTTACAAAGGGTACCGTTTGTTATTCGTAGGACGCCCTATATACTAAGCGGTCGATGGTGTGATGTAATTGTTCCGAATGTTCGTACAGCAACAGAGTATAAAACTGATGACAGAAATGACAACTTCAGTGAAGTACTAAAACGTGTATTCCATCAACTCCCCAAATAATACCACCCGAAGACTTTTTAGAAAATTCGAATTCTAAAGTAGGCAGGCAGTGTAGATATTTTCAAACCAAGCGTTAAGAACGAGAATTTACCCGAAATTAATAATGATAATGGATTATACTTTGTCACATCCAAAAATCTGATTTTTAAGAGTACAATATTCTCATATTGTAACATTCATAAATTTACTTGAACATCTCCTGATGGAAAAACTTTCAGTCCGATTGGCCATATTTCGGCAGGTTTGAGACGACCCGCAACTGGTCCATGTCATAAGTCACATTAAGCCAGTCCGTACTTCATCCTAATTCGCTGAAATGCATTTTAATATTTTCCCACCATCTACGTCTAGGTTTTCCTGGTAGTCTCTTTCTTTCTGACTTTCCTTCCAAAACGCTGTGCGAGTTCCTCTTCTCCCCATGTATGCTACATACCCTGCCCTCATCCTCCTTGACTTAATGATTGTAATTATATTTGATGAAGAGTACAAGTTATGAATCTCCTCATTATGCAGTGTTCCTCAGTCTCCTATTATGTCATCCCTCTTCGGTCCAATCCTTGTCCTCGGCACCCTCTTCAATCTTTGTTTTTCCTCAACTGTCAGAGACCAAGTTGCACACGCACTCAAAACGACATGTAAATTTTTAGTTTAGTATATTTAAATTGTTTGGATTTCAGACAGTAGACGGGAAGACAAAACTTTCTGAACTTAATGGTGACAAACATTACCAGCTTTTAATTTCCTTGTGAATAAAGTTTTGATTTGTTACTGTCGTTGCCAAATATCTGAATTTTTGCCACATTTTCAATGGCTATATTAACTTCTTCATGTTATGATATTGCACCGCATGCGGGTGACGTCACAGGAACATATACTTAGTTTTCTCTGTTTGCTTCTAGAGCAACTTCTTACAAGTCTCAGGTGAAGCTTATACGCGGTACTTGAAGTGAAAACTATAATTTATTTCAGAAAAACCTTGGTCTCCTTCCCGGATAAACCATTTTCAATTACAAATAGAGTTCTTCTCTGTGATCTGTCAGTGCCCTCTGGTCATTTGTTACGGGAGGACAAATGGGCTGTCAGGTAGAGTGTTTACCAGAAAGCGCTATTGTACCCAGTGAAACCTTCATTATGTTCTTATGCTGAAGTGATTATGTAACTTTTTTGGCCGGTGTACCCCTTTGAGTTAACGTTCAGTGAACTGCGAAGTACGTCAAGTACAAACACGGCACCACACACACACACACACACACACACACGTTTCACGTGAATAATATTTCTTGACTGTGTCAAAACAACCAGCCAAGAGATCAGGAAATAATCGGCAGGTAATATTAAGTTCACCTAATTTAGAATGTAGCAGTAGGAGCTCTGTTCGTTTATAAAATAGATGTTCTCTTAATTAGTTTCCCTTGGCATTAGGTTATACTGAGCCGGTGACGGTAGCCGATCGGTCTAAGGCATGTACTTTCTTCGCTCTCTCAGAAGCCGGGATCTTGGGTTCTAATCCCACTCGAGGCATGGATGTTTGGTATGTGCGTTTATTTTATGTTTGTGTTGTCCTGTGTTTAGGCAGAGGCCTTACGAAAAGCTGATCGCTCTTCCAAGGAGTCCTACCGTCTGTAAAATGATCATGAAACTGAAAATAAGGTCCAGGGCCCAAGGGGGCTGTAGAGCCAATGAAAAACAGTTAGGTTATACTGAAGAATAAGTCCTCTGTTAATTGGCTTATTTAATCAGGAACGTTTTACTCTGTAATATTATTTAATTAAACTCTTTAATAATATAATGAATTTTAACCCTGAGTTTCATTTCTGCTGTAGCCTTTGTTGTTTCTCGTGCAATCTTCTATCAGAATTTCAAAACCTGTAAGTTGTGGCCCCAAGTAGCCCACAGGAACTCTATTGCTGGCTATCTGTGGGTTTGTAGGCATTGCCACTAGTGGAGATGCTAGTTTCATACTTGAAAATTCAAAGTTTCAAGTGTCTTTAGAACATTACATTTTTTTAAGCTTTTAAGCTATATTGGTTTAAGAAGTCATATCTTAACGAACTGACTTATATATAAGCCTTTAACTACCTATGAAGTTGTTTAACGAGTGAGTTGTTTCTGTTTAATTTAGAAACAGGCCTATTTGCTGACTGAATAAATGTGATGTTTTAGATTTTCGATTATGATCTGCTTGATTATGGCAATGTGTATAAGAGTTTCTGCCGCGAAGATGTAGGCAGCAGGTTCTTCCGAAACATATTTAACCGTCTACCAAATTGCACGTTGTCGTAATCCGGATTTTCGCTGCCATGAAGATCTCAATTTTCACCAAGAGATGCACATTTTTCGAAGGCCTGTTACGATAAACATTATTCTGTCTGTTCACTGGGCTAGAGTTAATCTCCATTGCTGTTCTTGTGAAACGTGTTATTTCCTAAACATAAAATCATTTCAGTAAAGGAGAGACACGGCCGGCGTTCGGTTCCCGGGATGGGCAAGTGTTTTTTCTGTACTCCACAGTGCCCAGACCGGCTCTTGAGCCCACCCAGCCTCCTGTCCAATGTGTTCCGAGGGAGTAAAGCGGACGCTACATGAAGCAGACCACTCACCTCATAGTGACAAAATCAAGAATGGTGGAGCTATACATCCATTTCCCAATACGTCTTCATGGCGTGATGCTTAATTATTCAAGCATAAGAACAACTTCGCCTTTACGTTTAAGGAAGAGGCAACATGTTTACACCCGTGGTGTCCCAGTATGGTCCTGTCAACTGCGATGATTTCTAGGTAAGTAGCTCACTAGGTTGGCCAGGGTTGCTGTGTTTAGTTGGTATGCATGGTGGCTGGTGCAGCGAGAAGCCATAGCAACGGACTGCGAGTTGTGGGACACCTACAGCCACCCCCACCTGACACGTGTGGCCATGGCATACTTAAATATTGATCATGCTGTCCGCTATGCTGTGTACTAGTCAGCGCACTGCAAATAGCATTGTTGTTCTCAATCTGTAACTTCTGTAAGTGTGCATTGTCATGAGATTGTAACGTAGGACTTTATGTCAAGTCGCTAGATTCTGTTTTGAACCAAAGAGCGGAACCAAAATCGTCATATCTGATATCTCGTTAAGCACAAAGCATTTTTACATTATGCGTTCGTTGAAAGAATCATATAGCACGAGGGCAGAGCTTTATTAATCCTGTCCGTATGTTTCTTGTACAAATGTAATGAATGGATTTTGGCAACATTTTATATTAGTGGTCTACATTAAAATTCATTGAATTTAATTTTGTTCCGTATCAAGCAAATATCAATCTTACTGCACATGAAACTCAAACCAAATTGTAACAGTTTTCTAAAAATTTGACTCATCGTGTAATATAATTGGCATACGTCACGTAAAATATACAGGTAGATCTCATGATACATAATCGTCACGGATTGGTGCGCGTGAATTGTTTAATTTTCCGTGCACAGCAACATATCCCTATACAGAAACCGGGCAATCAGTATCTGTAACATTGATGGTCACAGTGTTGTCAGTGCGCAGGTGGGCGCACACCGTGCCCGAGAAGGAATGTAGTTCATACGGGATGTTAAACGCATTTCTACAGGTTTTACAAATGTGATGTGTTTTGGTGTCTGAGTACTTAGTTTACTGTCAGCGTCATATTTCGTATGAGTAACTGCGACTTAAATCCATTCTTCAAATTATAGACAATACTAGACCGAGCTGCAAATCATGTATTCACAGGTTTATTAATAATTGACATGAAGCCCGATTAAAATTTCAACTGGGAATTGTTAAAAACAAGCTTCGTCAAAAATACCCAACCTAAATAAAAAAAAAGTAAAGCTATCCCTGTACCAGGCCGTGAAGGTCCATAGCGATGTGAGACGTTGGAGCTCCCACATTATCTAGACAATCGGCTCAAAGATGGCGGTAAGGTTGTCAGCTTTATGCGCCGGCCACGCTTTACTCCCCGGGAACATTATTTAATTAATTCCTGGTACTCATTTCTCTTAGAGGCTGAGTCGACCCCATGGCCATAGACCGGCTGGAAGGATTAGGTCAATTGAAAAAAAATCCAGTGACCTCATCGGGACTTGAACTCTCGACCTTCCGGCTTGTACCATAGCCCCTCAACCAACTACTTGAAATATTCTTGAGATGCAGGTTCATATATAATAACAAATATAATGAACTTGATAGAATAACCGTATGCGCCTAGCGGTGCTGCTTTCGAGTGAAACGTAAACACTACAGTATTGACTCAATCTTGCCTTCTTCTGCCGCCATCTCCTGCTTCTATTCCTTACTACTCCTAACAACAGAATAGAAAGCTTTAGCTGTCAGTTATAAGGATAGGTGAGATTACAGTCGTTATTTTGTATTTTCGGAAGTTGTGCCCCTTTCTCTCTGCTACGATTCATTTAAAAAAATGTGCAGGTGTTTTCCGTTTGGGCGTAAGTGACAGACTAATTCCTATCACAGTTATCATATGGAATCGACCATGCCATGGCTCAAGCGGTTAGTCGCTGGCTTCCCACCGCGGCGGCCCTGGTTCGATCCCGGATCTGGTCAAGTGGGATTTGTGGTGGACAAAGTGGCGCTGGGGCAGGTTTTCTCCGAGTACTTCGGTTTCCTCTGCCAATCTTCATTCCACCAATTGCTCGACAATCACCCTCACCTATCATCTGGGGCTGGTACAATAGGCCAGAAGTGGCCGCAGTACAAGGGACTTAGTCCCACCCCACTAGGAATAAAAAAATCATATGGAATATTACAGAGCTTCAGAAGTATAGGATTATAATAGCCACTGAATAGGAAAGGATGTGGAAGCATGTGACAGTGATAGTATATTTCGTGCTGCTGTGCCAAAATTGGCGTAAACAGACCTAAGAATTGCAACTAGATGACTCAGACTTGCATGATGGGATGGGAGCAGATGTATGACAGGCGGTGTGTGGAGAAGGTGATTGACGTATCTAGAAATGTAATTGGAAATCGTGCATGGAAGAAATGTAGACATAGATGTGAGAACAATTTTAAAATGGCTCTTAAGAAAATATGACATGAGACAGTGGACCGAATTTGTTTGTTTCAGGACAAGGCCTAGTGTCTGATCCTCGTGAACACAGCTGCATAGAACGTGCAGAATTTCGTGATAAGCTGAGTGACTGTTAGTTACTCAAGAACTCTTTTGTGGACTTAGGCTGAAGAATCACTCGAATCTTGTAGCCAAGAAATACAAGCTTAGAGCGATACCGGCTTGACCGACCGCTCTGCGGCAACGGCGTTGAAATGTCTGTCTTTCGAGAAAATTGTCTTGCTCAAATAGATTTAAATGTTTTATATACTTCATTCCGTGATGGTGCTATGAAAGTAGGAAACAAACCTTGTAACGAGACGTAAACTAGAGAACATTGTAACCACTTTCTTTTTACCAAGAAGTTATTGGACTTTAACCTTTCCCGACCGGTAGCAGTCAGTTAAACCTACAGCTCAACACGTGTCAACAGCCAGACCTTAATGAAAAGCTGCCCCCCCTCCCGTATGTTCGGTAGACCGAAACAGGATCGCGGGTTTCATAGCGCAGCGATCTCAGGCGTGTTATCTAAGCCACGTTTTCCAGTAGTTGTTGCCACTAATTTGCCTCTGAGGTGACAGATTATCATGAAGTTGGAAATTTCAGATCATGAAGAGAGTTGAAAGAGTTAATCTTTATTGTGTTCGTGGTTCAGTCAATCATTGGTCCTCTGGACACGCCGGCCCTCGCAAGTGTAACCGTGACTCATAATTCTATTTTTAAATGCTTTTCTATTCTTTCTGGACAGAATTCAACTGCCTCGCGATAGGAACTAATAGTGTGCTGTTGTGAGTGCAGTTATGAATGTTTATTATCTGTATTTATTGGCTAGCTGGGCAACTAGTAGCTCCTCGAGAAGAACCCTGTTCCATGGAGTTTGAAAACTGTCGAGGTTTTTTCAGCCGTTACTTGGGACTCGTCTGCCATTCATTCTGGGATAGCCCTACGCTGCTAATGGAAGTTCAACAATAATGAAGTAGATTATCTCACAGTCTTGTCATGACACTCCCGAATTCAGTCGAGCATTGTACGGCTTGTTCTGAAATGCACAAATGAAACGAAAGTGGGTGGCGAGTTTTTCCACGTAACATAGATGAAAGCATAATATCGGGTTCAAGTACTCCTCTTGTCAGCTGTCGCGCAACTCAAAATATTTACATCAAAGTGGTTGTTTGATAAACTGACACCAGTTTTGCTAATAGGAGACTGCTTTGTTGCTTTGAAATTACACCCCCCCTCTCGTCCAATTTTTTATGATACACTGTTTGCAGTGCAGTATCTTTGCTTTTGATAATCACAAATTGTACTCTTTATAAAATATTTTAGTTTAATCAGGTCCAGGATAAGATGCGCAGGACATCTAAGGCGCATGAGAGAGCTAAACCCATAGGCTTCGAGAACCCGAAAGAAGATGCCATGTGGAAAGCACTGGAACGTAGGCTGTAGCAGGATAAATGTTACAATGAGAACTTGATATACTGTATCTCGCGGTCTGTTATGTCCGGGGTAACAAACTTTTGTTTTTCATAAGGACCATGGCTCTATCAACTTAATTGGGTCATGATATTTGTCAGATGTTGGATTTTATCTGCAGTAAAGTTTCGTCACTTCAATGCAGAAAATTCTGAAGTTGTAAAGACCACATTTAGAGACAACGCAACCTAATGGAACACACAATTTCACACCCTGCCACCCTTCATACTGAAGAGTGGCAGGAACTCGATGGTGAATGCCACGAAATCTCCTACAGGTATATTTTTGCGTGTCACCACTAGTAAAACTCTGCGCCCTTAAAAGCAATTTGGTTGTGGAGGAACGGATCCAAGGATTTTTATCCTTGACACTAAATGCACGTGAGTGGTCAGATTCACGCTATGGACGCTTTACCCTCAAGGAAACAGCCTAAGCAGCACATTATAAAGGAGACTGGGTGGGCCTCATACATGAATTAACCAAACTGTTTCTTAGTCATGATATACCAGAAATTTATTGCACCATTGAAACAAATGCAATTATGCAGACTCTCTTGTAACTTTTTGGAGTAGGTATTGTAACTCCTGTAGTTTTAAATGGATTTTTCGGTAGTAAAGGAAGGACTATGAAGTAGATCAAGATCGCTTAGGCTTCATTTTTCTCGGAAAGTCTGCAATTTGATTTCCGAAGCTATTGAATGTAAGAATGACATCGGTTCTCTTTACGTATCCTGTCTTCTGTTCGTGTGCTGATAGATGGGAGTCACACAGTAAAATCACGTAAGAGACAAATCGAGTCATGATATCACATGTTATGTCATTGCTCACACGTGTCCTGTTATTCAACCTTTGCCAAACAGAATGAAAATAGTCGTCATGTTTATGCCAGAATGGTTTGGCAGACACAAGGTTACATGGAGGAGTAAGTTTGTGCAAGTTAATCCGTCCTGTCCTAACCTTGTGGCCCGAAGGCTACTTACTGCAAGCTTACCCGTACTAAGCGCCCTGCAGATTTTTCTTCGCCGAAAAACGGCCAAACTTCCCTCATACTTGCTCAGGTTTACCGGTATAGAATTAATCCGTCTGAGTAAACTTGTAGCATAACTTCTTGCTGTATGGCTAGCTTTAGAGGGATCGCTGCCGCTGACGTACACAGAATGAAGGGTTACAACCAACTTTCGAAGGACTGTATCAATTCCGTAAAGAGTATATTCTTAATTTTTGCTCTTCACCAAATATTATTAGGATAATCAAATGAAGGAGTGCGGGTTGTTCAAAGCTTGTACCACTCAAATAATGTGAATAATTCATACACAATTTTAGGCGGAGAATCTGAATGGAAGATAATCATTTGTACGATAGAAATCAAAGTAGAGGGCAATGTTAACTTGGATTTGCTACATTGTGGAGTGGAGTCGTCTGTCTTCCGTTGGGGGCAGTGGCTGGCTCTTGTGAATACTGTCAGGTCTCATAAAAAGGGATAATTTCTTGACTAGGCAAGCGACTACTAGTTTCTCAAAATGACCTCTTTTACCTGTCATTAGCTATTATTGAAATGTCAGTATAGCCTAGGTAAAGACGGTCTTGCAATATTCAGGGATGCACGGATGTCCACTATTCGTGGATGTAATTCACTGAAATTTGATCTGAATGAGACTCATCATCTGCCGATCACGTTGACTGCGCGGTCTAAGGCATGAAATTTCTTCGGTCGCTCGAACACTGGGATCGTGGGTTCGAATTTCACTCAAGGCATGGATGTCTGTATTGTGTGCGTTTATTCTGTGCTTATGTTGTCCTGTGTGTGAGCAGCATTCTTGCGACGGGCTGATCAGTCCTTCAATGAGTCCCACCGTCTGTGCAAAAAAAAATTATGAAACTGAAGAAGAGGCCAGGGCCCAACAAAGGGCTGTAGAGCCATTGATGAATGAAATGAAAAGCGTCATGGACTGAAGCTTGTCAGGAGGACACAAATGTGGTTGTTTTGTAGTGTTGTAAGCTTAATAAGTATAGAAGGAGAATGCGTTGGTGGTGAGGTTGTGAAATTGAGCTATGAATGAGGAGGACAGGGCACGGACTAGGTTTCAGCGTCAGGTGGACGGTCTGTATTTATAAAGAAAGGGACATTGTTCGTCATCATTATGAACATTTTATTGTTAGCTCGTTAAGGCTGACTCCACTGACTACTAAGATCTAAGTTAATGTAAATGGATGCAACATAATTAATATGTTGAAAATATAAAATTTAACATTTACTTCGGCATTTTACTAAAACGTCAAAATTAAGATGCATCATCTCAACACACAATATTTTGTTGTAAAATACACATTGATTATTCGTTGCTTTCTTTGTTACAGGTAAGTGTAGAAGACGTTCCCGTTTCACGTTTCTGAGTTGGAGAACCATTCTTTTGTGTCGGTCCCACTGCTTCAGTATCGTAACATGTAAGTTGCCATACGTTTTTCATTCTTAAGGAGGTCGCGAAATTAGCGAAATATTTTAGTTGGATGGAAGATGCTTCCCAGTAAGCATCTGCATAGACTTCTAGAGTACATAAGCATCTGTAACATGGAGTCACTTTGTATTGTAATCTGACTATCAAAATATTGGGGTGGGTGGGAGGTAGTTGTGATTTCTTGAGATTCGGAATACGGCGTTTACTCTGAAAGTCACCGCCCCTTATAACCAACTTTACCTTTTTAAGTCCTACACAGACCTCTCTAAAAATATCTACAGTAAACAAGCTTAGTACCAGATACATGCATCACATCCTAAACCAAAAAAATATATAAGAACAACTTTGAAGAGACAGTGTACCAAACTACACATACAAGGCAACACGAGCGTTCGGCAAACCACGACAAAATATTACACCAAAAACATCAACAGCTGAAAAATAAAACACAAAGTAAACATCGGGTTAAAAATTAAAAGAGACCTTTTAAGAACCATACATAGAAAAGGAATTCATGGAAGAACGTGTACATAAAATTGTTTATACCAAAAACGAAAAAACTGTGACAGTGGCTCACAATATTAGATGATGTTTAATAATATACAGTCCGCTACCTCACATTTTAAGTAAATCATCTACGTGACAAGATTTAAATTTTGGTGAATTTAAAATTAAAATTTTACCATTAACATTTTCATGTAAAAGACTGGTCCAATAACACGACGAAATAAAGCCCAACATTGCAGTCTGTATATTTCTGTATTATACATCTACATCAGTGTAAACACTGACCAACAGTTAACAGTTAACCCCGCGATAAATTTCAAGTAGTCAGATGGAGCTCAAGAGGGATTCAATGACAGGAAGCTGGGGAAAACTCCATGTAGAGCATCTTCATAGTTTATACTTTTCGCCAAATATAATTAGAACGACCAAGTCAAGGAGTGTGGGATTGGCAGAGCATGAAGCACGCATGGTAGAGAAGAGGAATCCATACAAGTTTTTCGTGGGGAAACCAAAAGGAATGAGACCATTAAGAAGACCTAGACGAAACTGGGCGGATAATATTGAAAGGAATCTTAGAGAAATAGAATGGGGTTAGACGGACTGCATTAATTTTGCTCGGGATAGGGACATGTGGCGGGCTCTTGTGATTACAGTAATGACGCTAAGATGTCTATATAGTGTTGCTAAAAGTCTTGTGTAGCTGAGCGACTTATGGCTTCTCAAGAGAACTGTGGGGTTAGTTACTTAGGCAGGTAGTTACCCCGATGATGGGAAGTTGGTCGAAATATGCTGCGGTAATAAAGAACTGTATGTAATTAATTCAGTCGTAAGCAACAGATGTGTTGACGGAACCTCTCCTAGGCCGTAATCAAGACAAGAGAACTTGACGTTTCAGTACAATGTCCTTTATGAAATCCTGCTTCCCAGTCAACAGATTTCTCCGACAAATGTCACGTGGACATACTTCGTCTTTACGTAATGCGTGCCTCACAAAAAATAAAGGAATATTAATAGCACTAGGTACATAAGACTATAAGTCTGTGCAGTTGTAATGTACTCTTTATGAGTTTCGCTCGCAACTATGTGTTCTTAAATTGTGTAATTATGAACTACGGCATAATGCGTAATGAAGCACAGCGGCAGCTTTGCCCTGTGAACTATGTTACGTAAGTTTTGTCTCTATAAAAGATAAAGCTAACCCTGTAAGGTAGGCCGCACACCGGCATGCGGCAAGACATGTAACAGTAAAGACTCGATGTCTGCGACATGACGCAAAGAAAGGAGCACAGTTGAAACGAATGAGATTACGAAAACCGCCGTACACTCGACTGAGTCACGATGGTGACATCCGCTTCATGCTGACGAATCACGAATGAAGCAAGACTGCGTTTTTTTTCCTCATGTCTTGATGCTTGTCTTGACGCAGTTGGTGTGCGGCCGCCCTAACAGGCCGTGAAGGCCCATGGGATTCTGAGACGTCGAGGCTCCCACATTTTCTACAGCCAGTCGGTCCACAAACGGCGGTGAGATTGTCAGCCTTACGCGCCGGTTGCCTTTTACCCTAAGGAATATCCTTGGTACTCATTTCTGTTAGAGGCTGAGCCGACCAAAGGATCGTACTGTTTCACAGTAATAATGCATTACCATATTCACAAGACTGATCCAAACGAATCCAGTCCACACTCTCATATCCTATTTCTGCATAATCCATTTTAATACTATCCTACCATCTTAGTCGAGGTCTTCCAACAGATATCTTGCTTCAGGTTTTCCGACCATTTTTGTACCCCTTTCTCATCTTCCCGCCCACTTACTTCTCCTTCTTTTATCATCCTATAATACTTCGTAAAGAATGGTAAAACTTCCCCTGTAACACGCCGTGGAGGCCCATAGGGTTGTTAAACGTTGAAGGTCCCACATTATCTAGACAGTCGGCTCACAGATGACGGTGAGGATGTCAGCCTTAAGCACCAACCTCTTTTTACCACCAGGAAGATTCCTGGTACTCACTTCTGTTAGAGGCTGACTTTAACCCGGGGCCATAATTCGGCTGGAAGTATTGGGTAAATTGAAAAAAAAAATCCATCTCATTGGGACTCAAACCCGCGACCTACCGTCTTGTAGCATAGTTCCTGAAAGCAACTACGCTACCGCGTTCCCCTTTTTCTCCCTGTCTGTCTCTCTCATTCTAACCGCTGTACGTTATATTCAGTGATGAATGTATTTCTGAATACAATTTCAGTGGGAAGTATCGATTGCAGTATAAATGATACGTACTGTATATTGCAGCAGGGACTATAGAGCCGCAGCCGATGGCGTTCGAAGTTGCTGATGAGGATACGTATCTGCTGAATATGTAACAGGATAGTTCGTGATAGCTACAAAGACTACGACGTAATGAAGGCAGTATCCAGTGAACCGATCTTTGCAGAGACAGACCGGTGCTTCTTCCTTTAATCAGCATTCCCATGCGCCGTGCTCCGCTCCCCTTTCTTTCACGTTTCTGTGCGCTGTATTTGGAGAGATGGTTTTACCTTGCTGAAGTTTTTTTTCCAGCTGAAAATAATTGCCCTGGGTGAAATTACAACGTGAGGGTGCTGTTGTTGTGCTTAAAATCTTACAATATGAAGTATGCCTCTCTATATTAATTATTATATACTTTCATTATTGTTTCTGACAATTTTGTATTTTTGAAATCCATCAGTAATTACCACACGTGATTTCACCCTTAAGGTACAGTGGTTACCATGTGTACCACCTGCTTCAACGTTGGACGAGTTAGGAAATCTTGTATATGAGGTTCACACTGAAGGTTACTGTGAAGAGTTCTGTCTTCTAGGTTGTAAAGCCATCTAGTTCGGGGAGAGTTAGACGTTTCGGAGGAACATACCACCTCAGTCTCCGAGTTTAATGAGTAAGCCATGCAAGAAAGCACAATAGACCACTGTAGGTCGCGGTACAAGGGCGGAGAAGGCCTACCCCTCATACATTCATTCATTCAAGCCATGCAAGAAACCAGCAGAAACAGGCGACAAGCGTCACCTGCTTCCCCTGGTAATTTTATTTATTCACACAGTGTATTTGCACTCATTTAATGTTTTGTTTTAAATGATTTCAAGAAAAAATAAATTTCGTAAGAATAATAGTTCAGGACTTCTCCCACCACCTCCGCCAGAACTTATCATTTAGAGCGTTAAATTCTTACGTGATCTTTTTCGCTGATACAGTCGAATTAAATGACCGATAACAGGGCGTCATTCGTGTTGCAGTCTTCTGGATTATCGGCTTCTATCTTTTCAGCAGGTTTCTGAGAAATGTAAATACCCATCTACCAGACTACACGGTATCTTACCCAGAAGTCCACAATGTGAATCTTCAATCCGCCATGAAGACATTATATATTATAAAGGGCGGTATGGCAAATTAACTGATACGCTGCTAGGTTCTGTGCAGTACGTATGGAAACATACACTTTAAAAACTAAAAGTGGTTAAAGTGTGCGAAGGAAATGTTTAAAACGGTTTTGTTGTCTAAAACATTCAATTCATTATAGTTACGAACGTTTCGTAGGAACTAAACAGCCCGCATCTTAACGGCGGAAATGTTGACAGCTGGGAAGAGTGGCGAGTGAAAACGGTGATATGAGAGGTCATAATAGGGGATCGACTCTCGTGGGAAACTCTGAAAATGGAAAACCAGCATAACCTATGTACATCCACAACCTGACTCAATTATAACTTGAAGAATGATGCAGCTGGTTTCCACATACACAACCATACACAATGCCATAACCTAGAAAACTGCAATCTTAATTTTCACCCCCGTGAAAACCCTGAGTCTGAATTTCTCGGTACTGTATTTTCCTTCATGAACAATAGTTAGGATTCTGATATTTGGAATTAACACCTCAGTCTGTTAATGACGTAGACTGCTGGACGAATAGCAGAAAATCGAATAATAGCTGTGCGTATGGAGTGCTAGAATGTCGTTGAAGTATGAAGACCATTGTCACACGAAGCCCTGGTACAGTAACCCTTGTATTGCTGACAGGTCATTACAGCGGCGCGTACAATTCCCCACTTATTCCACCTGACGACGAGGACATGAAACCATACGGATCTGTGGGGTGTGAAAGCAGTTGCAATTAATATAAATCTAAACGGTGTCCATGCCCTAAGTGTTCCCATTTCGTCTCTTCCGTTGTAGTGTTTTCAGCAAAACTTCAATGAACATAAAGGGTTGAGAGATTTTTAGACCAATGGAATTTTTTTTTTCCTTGGCACTACAGCCCCAGTGGGCCTAGGCCTACCTCCATGAACTTCTCTGTTCACTTCGGTTTTTCTAGATCTTACACATTAGGTAGGACTCCTTGGGCGGGTGATCAGCTAGTCGCAAGGCCTCTACCTGTACACAAACACAGAAAAACGCATACACACAAAAACTAAACATCCATGCCCTGAGTGAAGTTCGAACGCACGATCCCGGTTTCTAAGCGAGCGAAGACAGTACATGCCTTAGAACCCTCGGCTACCGTGACCGGCAGACCAATGGAATACTATATAAATTTCAATCAAAGTACATTGTGGTCGCATTTTATGTTAATTTGAAATAGTGCGATATAGAAAAATCAATAAAATCTCAATTTATGCTCAAAGTTTTAAAGTAATACGAATCACAAAAATCGGCAATAATCACTTATGTGTTTCAAAATTTGTCTTGAATTATGCGATATCTTCAAGAGCTCGTTCCTCGCATAAAATGCGACCGCACTATATTGAATGAATGATTGCGGGGCAACACATCGGCGGCATATGCTTTCTACTTTACTATGTATGCGTGTGATATACCACGTATGTGTACGTTATACACATTCAAAAGAAGTGAGGGGGTATGTAGAAAAAATATAATTGTGATTTCACCGAGCTATATATACGTATATTTTTTTTAATATTTCCAAGTGTCCGGGGTTTTGTGAATAATAATAACTGGTTCTGGATCGGATGATTGTTTACAATCTCTCCTAATCGCATTTAATTACAGCGTTATTGCTAATCTACCTACTTATCAAACACTATGACACGCTATCCGTTTTCTGTCAACGGATTTATCACAGGAACTATCATTTCAGATCACTACGAAGTCCTCCTGCCATTTCTTGTTCAATCACCTTGGTGTGCTGACCCTCCAGAACTCGACCCAATTCTCCAATTCTAATTCTCTAGTCCCCCTAGCTACAAAGAGACTCCCATTATATAGCCCGGTTCGGACCTCACGGAAAACATGTGTCATGTGTCAAACTCTTATGTTCATTTGCCCGTTGCCCAGCACTGGGCATAACGCGAACCACATAGAAAACACATCTTCTGCTGTCAGACTTGTTGTATTACCTAGCAACGTGTTGTAGCATAGTCCACAGGGAACACAACTAGTACAGCTGTGCAGCTAGTATAGTTTATTGAACGACGCTGTTGGTATTTCGGGCTATGTAGCGTCGAATTTTAGGATGATTATTGAGTGATGAATGGGAAAGGATATGGAAGGAATCAGTCATGACCTATTTCAATGTATTATTCCGTTAAAACCACAAGGCTTTGCTCAGTATAGTCGGCATCGCCACCGAGATTCGAAATGAACACCTTTATCGGTACACTGAACAGGTCTGCAGTAACGTAACGTATAGAATAAGGCCCTTCATGAAAATTTAATAGTCACTAGGCTAGTCAAGATATTCCCTGTCTTTTATAGACACTGAATGCCCATTAAATGTTGACAAGGGTCCACTTTCCGAGGACATGTTTAATATTTTATAATATTCTTCCATTTCTTTCCTGTGTAGAACTCTTCGGCTCTCGCCCAACCCCAAAGCAGGAGCCCCACATCTCGTCACTGTCCGCGACTCCTTAGTCAATATATTTGTATACGTATCTCAACTGTTATTTGTAGCAGATACAAACCCTATTTTGCAAAGCAGGTAAAAGTGCAGATCATGGGATTTTATTTGTCTTTCTTTGTGGAGCCGGAATAGCGCAGTCGGTATAGCGATTGGCTACGAGCTGGACCACCGATGGGTCGGAGTTCGAGTCCCTATAGGTTCAATAATTTTCTCTTCTCCACGTCCTATCCAATTGGTAACGGGGGCTCTTCCCCCTGGGGTAAAGCGGCAAGGGCTTGAAGCTGACCACTCACCTCCAACTAGTATCGAGGTCAAGAAACTGTGGATCTATCCATCCACTCCCCCATACGCCTTCATGGCATAGTGCTTAATTAGTTAAGTAGGAGGACAACTTTACATTTCTTACCTTTATTTGTACTTCGTTAAATATTCACCATATCGAAAGATATTTCCGTTGATTGATAGACCTATCAGTATATTCTGTGCTGTAGAACTGAAGGTAAGCTTGTCCCTGTGCTTACTTAATTACCACATCATGAAGACCTGTGATAGCATGGAGGTTTAGCTCCACCATTCATAACCTTGGCTCTAGATGGAGGTGAATGGTCAACTTCACGTCCCGTTCGCTTTACCCCTAGGGAAAGAAACCCCCTTTACCCATTGGATAGGAGACTTGGTGGGCCCCAGAACAGGTCTAGACACTGTGGAGCAATGAAAAATCTCTTCCACCTGCCGGTAATCGAGCCTCGTCCGCCCAACCTGTAGACCATGGCTATACTGACTGAGCTATCCTGGCTCCTGTTGTAGGTCTACACATGTTATGTACAGTCATCTTTTATAATTTTTTATAACAATTGGCTAACCTTTACCTTGATCAAAACAAACCCATCCACTTGAATCTGCTCTGAGCGAAATGAATTTAGTTCACAGTCCCTCACCCTAAATCTTTGTGATCCATTTCGATATTATCTCTTTATTTAGGCCTAGCGATTTCGGATTATCTCTCTCATGTGTGCTACGTACAGCGCCCGTAATTGTACTCATACATGTGCATTATTTACTACCTTGTACGAACTTGGCCGTGTGAGAGAGGCATAAATGTCTGCAAGAAATATACTCCACCATGAGTGGCAGGTTTCCACCGTGGATCCAGTGAGTACTTGCAGGCAGGAAATGCTTCGCCTATCGTCTGTGACAACGCCGCGTTGCAGTTAATGTGGTGCATTGCGCGGTGACTGCAGTACAGGGGTCACTTGGCACCAAGTGACAGCTTCACAGACTCTTCATTTTCTGGCACACAGGGGATTTTCCGAACGATTGATCGCCGGCGAACTTGCATTACGGTGGCACAGTACCAAGAGGGCGGTGTCGTGATCTAGTAAGTCGCAGATTATTCAGCTCCGTGTCGATAGTTATACGTAAGTGATGAATTCATGGTTGAATTTGAGAAATGATTTATACCATTTAGATTAAAATTGTCTGTATTCATATATCCTCTCTGAAAGCCTAAAAATATACAATTTTTTTTTTCTCTTCTGTTTTTGTTTGTGGCTTCGTCTCTCGTTGCCATTCTGGTATTCAAATTTCAAATATGCGGAGCTCTATCCCCACCCTCCCATGCATCTTTATGGCGTGTGTTGCTTTAAGACAGCGTAATAAACAAACAAAAAAACTCCGCAAGCGAACTGTATCAACCGAGCGACCGCCGCTTGTCGGCGAAGTTAGTGCTTCTGTTGTCCAGTGGTCAGAATTCCTGGCTGCAGATCCAGACTTCCCGCGTTCAATTCCCGGCGCTACCAGATTTTCTGAGAAGTTGTGGGTCTGGAACGGTGTTCACTCAGCTTAGTGAGGATATGCGAGTTGCTACTTGAATGGAAAAATCGCGGCTCCAGTCTAGAAAACAGAAATTAACGGCCGTGGGGATTCGTTTCGCTGACCACGCTTCACCCTCTATCCTCTAAGTTGTTATTTGACAGGGTAATAAACATATGAATAAGTATACTCTTTGAGTACACAAATCTTTGAAAGCTAGACGCAAACAACCTCGCACAAATAAACGAATGTGGTATATAGGTCTAGAATTTACTATATACCAATGGGAAACTGACGTGTTAGTTCTCTGCTTCCCTTTTTTTTATTGCTAGTGGGGTGGGACTATCCCTTGTACTGCGGCCACTTCTGGCCTATTTTACCGGCCCCAGATGATAGGTGAGGGTGATTGTGGAGCAATTGGTGGAATGAAGATTGGCAGGCGAAACCGAAATACTCTGAGAAAACCTGCCCAGACGCCACTTTGTCCACCACAAATCCCACTTTACCAGACCCAGGATCGAACCCGGGCAGCCGCGGTGGGAAGCCAGCGACTATCAGCGGACTTCCCATTACTGATTCCTTTCCAGAAGTCGAGTTGGATACTAACATGTTACCGTCGACTTCAGTTGCATTTCATTCTCTATCCAAGTTCTCGTTGAAGATTTCCAATTGATCTCATTCTGTTTCACACCACTTCTACTTGTAAATGCAAAGCAGAATGTGGATATGGAGGGGAAAGGACCGACGTCAGTACACATCGAAACAAACTTCGTGTCCGAGATGACACTGGTTTGGCCCTGATTGGCAGATTTTGTTGACGTGTTCACCCGCCTTCCTAATTTTATCTACAATGCATTTACTGAGGCTAATTGGTCCACTGCTGCCTACGTTTATTATGTTTTGAACACTCGGATCATGGGTTTAAATCTCGCCCGGGGCATGCTTATAATTCTCGATTTTCTATAATGTGCTTTGTTTAGATACATGCCCTGCGCTGCACCGAATATTGTTGTAACGTAGCCTATCAAATGCCTAAACGATTCATGGTTGTAGAATTAATTTGGAATTTGGAACAGAGGTAGAAGAATATTTGGACCGAAGAGAGATGAAGTGACAGGAGGTTGGAGAGAACTTCATAATGAGGAGCTTCATAACTTGTACTCTTCTCCAAGTATAATTACAATGATCAAGTCAAGGAGGATGAGGTGGGCAGGGCATGTAGCACGAATGGTGGCGAGGAAGAATGCATTTATAATATTGTTGGGAAAGCCGGAAGTAAGGAGACCACTTGGAAGACCAAGGCGTAGGTGGGTGGACAATATTAAAATAGATCTTAGAGATATAAGATGGGATAGTATGGATTGGATTGATCTGGCTCAGGATAGGGACCGTTAGGGGCTCTTGTGAACACGGTAATGAACTTTCGGCTTTCATAAAATCCTGGAAAGTTCTTAAGGAGGTGCACAATTGGCAGCTTCTCGAGAAGTGTTCAGCTCCTTGAGTGAGTGAGGGTAGAAAAGCAGGGGTATAAGGACTAAGCCGTCAATGATACCTGACAGAAACATAGCGGCACCATTTCATATGAGGAATTTCTGAGTGTCACACACATGTTGTTGTCTGTAACCTCATGAAAAGCTTAAGCTCGTATCAGAAGTTAAAAGCAATGTGGGCTGGACCCATGTCTCTTCATGCGCTATCCCTGAGAATGCATTTACTCAACGTGGCGATTCTAAATTATTGTTGGTGTTTCCGTGACCTATAATTTTCAAACCGGAAACAGCAAAATGAAACAGCTTACGGAATATGAAAATATAAATGAAAAAGTTTTATTACTTATTGAATGAATACTGCAGAATGCTAAACGACTTCAATATGCGCCTCTTTCATGACGCGTAAGGTTTGAAAATTATAGGCCACTGAAACCCGGATAATAATTTAGAATCACCCTGTATTACGTAATTACTTAAAGAGTATTTAAGGCTAAGTCAAAATGAAGGATTACATTTACTTTATGAGCGTGCATAAAGCAGACGAGCTGACTAGAAAAAGGATTTGTTTTTCTTCTGTAATCATTTCTTGAATTAAATTGAGTGTACATAGAAACTCCAGACGAGACTTTTCATTTCCTTTTGACCTACTCTACCGTGTCTCCTGAAGCCGGTCTTCTCCAGAAATCGAATCAAGATCTGTGCAAGATTCTAAGCAATTTATTTTCGTGCTATCGAGTTCTGCTGGAATGGTACAGCAGCGCCTTATGCGGTAACAGCGTTCTATAGGGAAGCCTGGTCTAGTAGAAGAATTCGTGGCGTCGTGTCCTATGGGCTTGCAGTCATTTCCCGCTGTTCTTCTCGTATCGAGGTACATAAATGAAGGTTAGCTTCGTGACGACTCTGACATCTGTGCCATTGGACTACTGGAGTTATCAGTACTCTGAGTAGATGAAGATTGTGATATGACAGGACGTCTCCTTTCTGCAGCAGCATCCTTATCTAACCTCATGGTTAAATTCTGGGAATATTTGACAGACCAGAATTTTTTTACTTCCTCCTACTCTCTAAAACCGTACAGATTAAAGTATAGCTACAAAACTAAGAATTAGTAATAGTTTGGGACAGATGCAGAAATTTATATGTCGCTTTGGATTTAATGGTGTCTGAAGAATGGCGAGAGGGGGAATTTTTCGACCCAAGATATAGAAATTTCATAACGGGGGGCTGGAGAAAATTATAATTTGGAAATCATAATGTGTACTCAGATGTGACTGTGATAATGAACAAAGAAAGATCAGATAGGCGAGGTATGTAACACTCGTGGGAAGGCAGAAATGCGTACAAAAGTTTGTTGGGAAATGGCGAAGGGAAGACACATTTTGGAAGACGTAGACCTAGATATGGGGATAATATGAAGATGGATCTAGAAGAAAAATTGTAGGATGATATATATTGGATTCGATTCATCTGGCTCAGGATTGGGACCAGTGGCTCAGTCCTGTTAACGCCGCCATAGATCTTGAGTTTCCATGAAAGATTAAGAATTTCCGTAGTAGCTAAACGACTGTCAGTTTCTCAAGAAGGGTTTAACTCCATGGAGCTAGCTACTTATCTGATTCCATGAGACAAGCGGTTTACTGTTGTGCTGCTTGTTCAGACACTTCCCTCTTTTGTGGAACCCGAAGTTGAACATATCCCCAGAGGACCACCTTTGTTTTCTGCCTTCAATACATGTAATCCAGCCTACATCTTCATACTCTGTTCCTCTTAGAATCTTTCGTCCATCTATTCATGTGCAGACTTAACCAAGTAGTGTCGCGTCTTGAAGTCTTCCGGCCAAAATTTAATCTTATTTTTCTTATTCCTCCCACTCCTTCTTAATATCCCGGCCAACGCGTCAGCCTAGATGTACTCGTAATCTCTCTACAGCCCTGCTCTTCAGAGGATAAAACTGTGCGCCCTATAAGATTAATGCGAATCCTGTTCAAACTACACACATTTCATGTGTGTGTCGGTAGTGAATTCTTTAGTGTAAAGGTAAAGTTGTCCCTGTGCTAAACTAATTAAACACTACGCAATGAATGCATATGGGGGAGTGGGTGCATAGGTCTATTTTGTCTTGTCTTCTGCACTAGTTGGAGGTGAATGGTCGGCTTCACGTCCCTGCCACTTTACCCTCGGGGAAAGAGACCCTGGTACCCATTAGATAGGAGGCTGAGTGGGCCCCAGAGTCGGTCTGACGATATGGAGAAGAGAAAAATTCTGACCCTACCGGGACTCGGAACTACGACCCCTCGGTCGTGCAGCCCGTAGTTAGTCGCTATACCGACCCCTGCTCATTCTTTAGTGTAATATAATAAAAATGTCTTCGTGTTTGTAATTTTTAATTTGCAGTGAGTTTTTTCTGTTCTTGGGAAGTGAGAGGAGTTTTAAATGTAATTACAGCAAGTTCATCAAAAGCAGAATGCTTCCAGGCCGTCTCTTCTTAACATACTAACCTTTTGTGCTCTTCCTACACGTATTACTGCGAAGCTCAAATGGACTGTGCAGTTTGGTACTATTAAGCACGCCATTTTCATGTCCTAAGGCATCAGCACCACCTCAGAAATCTACGGCAGGCCTGTCGCATGCTTCATAATAACTGTGTTTCTGTCCCACCTGCCGCTTTAATAATAATAATAGTAGTAGTAGTAGTAGTAGTAGTAGTAGTAGTAGTAGTAGTAGTAGTAGTTGTAGTATAAGCAGCGTTATTAGTTTTGACGCTGATTGTATTGCTGGTAGTACGAGTAATAGTGCGTCTTGATAGTTAAGTCAATGTGCCTATAGTGACTAAGCTATGACTGAATGGCCGGGGTTCAGTTTCCGGCAGGGATATGTAACTGCAGCCAGCTGCTCCCCCTGGTTCCTCGCTCACTGATTTGTATACCCTGAAGATGGAGCCGATACGTTCCTCCGAGATGTCGGTTCACACAAGACCTACACGGTGCCACATCCCAAAAGACGGCATTCTTCATAGTCACCGCCGTGAAAACCTCAAATCTTACATGGTACAGTAATCGACTCCTTCCACTGATAAGGCAGTTCTTCCTTATTCCAAATAGAATTAATGAATTATGCATTATAGCCACCCTTCTCTTATCTGTTCTGATAGTTGACCGCACGTGGTAGAGTCCTTCTTGAGAAGCTAATAGTCTCTTAGTTAAGGAATTTCCCGTTTTTATGTAGATTGAATATGCATTACCGCGTTTACAAGAGCCAAGTGATTCAGTTGACAGCTTTCCACCCTCGAAAATTGAAGTACACGTTTCTTTTAGTATAAACTGTAATCTGAATTCTACGTTTTAATTGGAAGTTTAGATGTAAATAATAATATATTTTCAGAAAAACTGCATAATGAGGAGCTTCATTACTTGTACTCTTCTCCAAATATAATTAGAATGATCAAGTCAAGGAGAATGAAGTGGGCAGGGCATGTAGCATGAATGGGGGAGGAGAGGAATGCATATAGGATATTGGTGGGAAAGCTAGAAGGAAAGAGACCACTGGGGAGGCCATTGCATAGGTGGGTGGACAGTATTAAAATGGTTCTTAGAGATATAGGATGTGATGGTATGGATTGGGTTGATCTGGCTCAGGATACGGACCAGTGGAGGGATCTTGTGAAGACGGTAATGAATCATCGGGTTCCATAAAATGTTGGGAAATTCTTGAGTAGCTTCAAATTAGGCTTCTCCTCAAGAAGGGCTCAGTTGCATAAGAAAGTAAGCAAGTAATATGTTTTCAGATGCACCATTCACTTGTCTTTATCATGCTTCCGCAACTGCGCCGCAAGAAGACGCACGCTCTTCGTACCTATCGTCACCAGGAATCCCACCGCGTACACACCCTTTCAACAAGAGCAGCATATCTGAGCGGAGTTCCTGATATTCCTTCGCCTCGGGTGTGAACTCGTGCGAAATAACTGATGTGAACGGAATCTCTATCTGTCGATCCTTCAGCATGAGAGATGCCTCTATCGAGCCGTAGGCGTAGAACTGTTGCACCTAACTAAGGAACACTGCCTTATTTCATAGCGACTTGAGAGTGTCTTGTGGCGAAATAAAGTCGGCATATGTCACGATATTAGGTAGGTTTACTTACTTACTTACTTACTCATGGAGCTGAGCCCTTCTCGAGGAGACGCCAATTCTGCAGCTACTCAAGAATTTCCCAGCATTTTATGTACCCGAAGGTTCATTACCGTCTTCACAAGAGCCCTCCACTGGTCCCTATCCTGAGCCAGATCTATCCAATTCACCCCATCCCATCCTATCTCTCTAAGATCCATTCTAATATTGTCCACCCACCTACGCCTTGGTCTTCCCTGTGGTCTCTTTCCTTCTGGCTTTCCCACCAATATCCTATACGCATTCCTCGTCTCCCCCATTCGTGCTACATGACTTGCCCACCTTATCCTCCTTGACTTGATCAATCTAATTCTACTTGGAGAAGAGTACAAGTTAGGTAGATTTACTCCCCATTAACCACCGCCGCCATTTTACATTCTTTATCCAAAGTATATTTACATTACAGATTCTGCGGAATACTTCAAAACACTGATATGCTTTTTGTTTTGTCATGAGAGTTTTGTCCTATGCTTGTGGCGCATTTCCCGTCATCTGAATGACGTATGTTGTGCCTTGCTGTTTTCCGTTCCATGGGAATTATGGAATTCTCCTCGTTGCGCAAAAGAGCTTTCCTACAATGGAAATACGTATTCAAACCCCATGATATAGCTATCTCATTCTTCTCTCATTATTAGAATTTGTCAATGTAATTTTAAGTGTTCCGTAGTTCCCGCAAAATTATGTTATGATGCACGTAACAACAGACAAAGACCACTTTCTTTTAAATTCGCCAGTCGTAACTAATTTTACTTTGTACAAAAGTGCTTGCAGATGTAGGGTGATGAATTATTAGCAGCCGTAAAGATTTTTTTTCCTTGGCACTACAGCCCCAGTGGGCCTAGGCCTACCTCCATGAACGTCTCCGTTCACTTCGGGTTTTCTAGATCTTAGACATTCGGTAGGACTCCTTGGGCGGGTAATCAGCTCGTCGCAAGGCCTCTCCCTGTACACAAACACAGAAAAGCGCACACAAACATCCATGTCCTGAGTGGGATTCGAACCCACGATCCCGGCTTCCGAGCGAGCGAAGACAGTGCACGCCGCCGTAAAGATTATTCGCCAGAATAATTGGCAACTGTATTATTTCCGAGTCCAGTGTATTAGAACTATCTTACTTCACCTCCTCGTATAGAAGCTTCCAGCTTTGTCCAATGCTTTTTCCCTTGAACAAAAACGGCTGTCCGCTTATTTTCATATAGTCCGCATGCCTTGAATTTGAGGGGTTTCACGTCCACATCTGTGTGTTTCTTTTTGCGGCGTGTCCTTACACACAGGCACAGGTTTCCTTCATGGTAAGTCGCTCAGTATACCTACGTTATATAAATGTGATTGTTCTCACGGCGTGTAAATACAAGAAAATCGTCTCGAATTCTGAGAATTGAGGCTATCTCTGTTCTGACTATGAAGAATTTTGCCCTTTGGGGTATCACAGCATGTATTCTGGTGGGTATCTATTACGGTACGTTGCGTCACATCCGTAAAGACATAGTTTTGTTCATGGGAGATTAGCCACGTCAGAACGAAATTACACTCATAAATTCAGACTCCGCCTCTGTCTCCGTTGTTATGAATTCAAATGCAATGACTGTGTTCCTTAAAGCGACAGGAAACATAGCAGCATAGACAGATTGGTGCCTAGTCGAACTGGGAATATACGTAAATACTTGCGCTTATCCGAAAACTGTTTAAAATGGCGGAGGATGGCTGCAGTATATTGCAGATTACATCATACAAGAAATCCAAGCCGCAGGTGTTCAAGGGAGCGTGTGATCTTTATAAACGCTTTGCCGGATATGGCGAAATTATTTTAAAGGTCCTTAGCAATTGAAGTTATTGTTAGAGAGGATGTTTTACAAGGTGACTGAAAAGTCACGCAGCGAAATGCTTATACAGTTTTAGTTGCATGAAGGAAATGCACTTACAATTATATGAAGTGCTGAAAATTAGCACGACATACGAGAATGCATTTGTTTAGTCTATTCTGCGTGTTTGATGCAATACATCGGAGATTTGCTTGAGTGGTATGTGATATGTAAAAAAAGTAAAGTAAAGTAGTCTTGTGTTAAGCATGCAGTTCTGTGCCCGATTTTCATTGTGATATTGGCCTGCATTGTCGTCATGGTAACATTTCTTTGAAGCAGAACTGGAATGATACGTATGTATATACATTGCCGGCATTTCAACATTGTCTTGACTATATGTAACTGTTTTTACCGGCGGCACAAACTCCCAAACACCCAGTTCTCATTCTTCTTGTAGTTTACACGAACTGTTACATTCTTGCCTATTTCTATTTTACGAGTACAAAGATTTCGTCGGATTGGAGTACCCAGATTTGCCCCTTTTCATGTATTCACGATTTTATTATACAGGAACATTCCCTTGGGTCTGTTACGCGACATCTAATGGCATATACTCGTATTTGTTTCTTCAGAACGACAGAAAAAAAAACAAGTTAAGCTTCTGAAATGCAAGAAGGAAGTTTATCTCTTTCCACCTCTTCCAGCTACCTTCCAACCTTATTAATTTAAAATTAAAATTAAATTTTAAACCCACTAAATGGGCTTAGTAACGAATATTCTTGGTACCAGTATTACAATACATAAATGATAGTTTAAAGTAGTTAAGTTCGGTTGTTAATGCCCTGTGTGTTTATTTATATATCCTTTTTAGCCTATTTTCCTTCCTTGAGGGAAAAAAGTAGACATATGATCAACGGCTGTAAGTGTCCCATTTCGGCTTTCGAAACAGTGGGCCAAATTTCACAAAGCATGGCATGTACATTTTTCATTGTGGATCACTCCATCTACTAGCATTAATAATAACATGGCTGATGCGCGAACCTTTCAAGTGGGAGCTCCACTAACACAAATTAACTTGGGGTTACAAGTTGTATTTACCAATGCAGCTTTGAGAAGTATGAAACTTTTGTCCAGATAACGTTTTTGTAATTTCGGAGGAATCTGCTGCGTTTATCTTCAGTGTGCCTATCTACCAGATTGCACCGAATTATAGGGTGATTAATGAGTGATGAACTGGAAATTGTGTGACTGGAACGCAGGTCCTCCTCAATGTAAAACAGGCATGTTTGTCACTGGACCTCCATATTTGGTACACAGATGTGAGACCTCTAAGTCATTACGCTGGATTTCCTTGGCGAAAATTGTGCAAGTATCTCAAATCCTAAACTATTTAGGGCTCTCTCGCAGCGCGGCTGCAGAAATTCAACTGGTACCTTCTGGCTGTCCGTCTACATGTAAACAGCCCCGAACCGAATAAAGGCATTTCTGTGGAACTTTATGTTACTGAGGTATGGTGAACTTTGTCGACACGTTCAAATTTTGTTTAAATTCAGACAAAACAATGGACACTTCTGAAGAACTGCATCTGTGAAAGTTACTTCATGCGGTTTTACCCCTGTACCGAGACGCCGACTGTCAGGACTGAGACCTCATGATTTTCCTCTGACCCATCATTACATAATTTTTTTTAATTCGCTTATCGGGGCGTGGAGTCCAACTGGGTCCATTCGGCACAGCGGCCACTGATTGACCTATTGTAGCCTGCCCCGTGTGATTATGATGATGAGGAATTTGGTGGAATGAAGATTGGCAAGGGAAACCTAAGTACTCGGAGAAAACCCGCGCCAGCGCCACTTTGTCCACCACAAATCCAACTTGACGTGGGATCGAACCCGGACCGCCGCGGTGGGAAGCTAGCGACTGACCGCTTGAGATATGGCGCGGCCTCTTCATTACCTTAATCTCGGCCACAGCCACTGCATCTTCGGCCTTTTCATTTTTTATATTTTAATCATCCAGTACTTCGACCCTATGTAGTATGAATTACTGATTCCGTCACTAAATAAACGACAAATTAATTAAATAACTATACGATTTTGCTCGAATATCGAAGGTAACTCGTTGAATACTTATTTTATCTAAAATGTTCCGGACAACCTTTGTGGAGAACAGTGGAGCTCAGATCTTGTCTCTTACATACACTTTCGCAAAGACTTGTGGTTTTCGAAACAATTGAGCAGAAGGGATTTTTAAAACTTTAAGACGGTAACAAAGCGAACGTTCTGAGCTTATTACTCTACGCGTGCATTTCTTAACTTGTTAAGTTATTATTATTATTATTATTATTATTATTATTGGAGGGGTGAGTTTCCCATGCACCG
>NW_019732857.1:2349262-2355117 GCF_002891405.2 Cryptotermes secundus | reverse complement strand
TTTGAGACACGGTGCGTGTATGCGGGTGGGGGGGGGGGGGGGGGAAATGGCGATTGTGAGGAGTCAGTTCAGGCAGGATCCCCGGAGCCGGAAAAAAGTTCAAGGTTACTGGGTTAGATCACAGACTAAATGTAAGTGATCGCAATTTATTTATTTTTTTCTGAGACGTAACTCCTTTGTCGTTCCTTTTTAGCATAAGAAACAATGACCTCTTTGCTGTGAGAGCCTTCATTTGAAGCAGCTGCACGTTCTGCCTAAATATAAGTCTGTGATCTGCCGCTTAGGCAGTCATTGAAGTGATTAGTACAAGATACGACCTCACGGTGAACTTTCTCGTTATAGAAGTTACACAGCCACATTTAAAGTTCAGTATAATGTAATTTGCTTAGCGGACCCATTGTCTTGCACACTGTCTTTTCTGTTTGTCTGTTTTACTTTTGTTAATTTCTTTTCTTATTTGATTAAAGTACATTATTTTATATTAAAAGTGTTATTTAATTTAAAGTATTCATCTTTTATTTGGTTTAGAAATGAAAACAAATTCCCCTTTTTCAGTTATGCTTGCGATGTTAATTGATCAATTTTGATATCCAGTATGCAGTTACGTCAGACATTAGGCCGCGCCATAGCTCAAGTGGTTAGTCGCTGGTTTCCTACCATGGCGGCCCAGGTTCGAACTCGGGTCTGCTCAAGTATGATTTGTGGTGGACAAAGTGGCGCTGGGGCAGGTTTTCTCCGAGTACTTCAGATTCCCCTGCCAATCTTTATTCCACCAATTGCTCCACAATCACCCTCACCCATCATTTTGTGCTGGTACAATAAGCCAGAAGTGGCCGCAATACAAGGTACTTGGTCCCACCCCACTAGCAATAAAAAAATTACGTCAGACGTTACTGTAACTAGGCTACGGGCAAAATGGCCATGAAATTTAGATTCGATTTCCAGTAGGTATAGGCATTTCTTTCTCTTCTTTATAGAGTCGAGACCGGCCGTGGGACCCACTCACACTTCCAGCCCCTTTTTTCTCCCTCGGTTCTTTGAAGTACCTCATTTCCTAGAACTTGTCTTCTTCGGTACTTTGTACCTGGCTGCATTGTTTGTCTCGGTGTCTTGGTTTTTCAGTGGGCGCCTTAGCGACCCTCTAAATTTTGGATAGCTGCATCTTCGCCGTGGCTGGGCGTGCTTCCATTTCTGCGATGTCTTCTTCGGTGGCTTCACCTGACCCTTCTTCTCTGGTCCCGATGAAGCAGCTCTTCTTTCACGAACCGGAGCTGATGATGCTGCAGCTACTGTTAACTTGACTGACGTGAGGCTCCATTGCTTCTGGCCTGCCCCAGCTCAGCTGAGTGCTCGGCAGCCACTAGACGCTTCTTGATGACAGGATCCTGCTTTACAGAATTAAGCCTGTGGTTGTCTGCTGTGTACCTTATCCTCACGAGTGAAGACCCACCTCGTTCTTTCAATCGCGTGATAGCACTGCATACAATTTGGGAAATACTGGAATGAACTAGGACCTTCTGGACTAAAGCGGCCGGGGAGCTCACTTCCATCTGATGCTGAGATTAAGAACTGCTTGGTCCAGAATTAAGGACATTGAGAACTTTGCCTTCATCTTTACCTTTACTGCGATTGATGCATTTTTTGATGATTATTAAGTCCAAAAACATAAAAATTAGAATATACAAAATTATAATTTTGCCTGTGGTTCTGTATGGGTGTGAAACTTTGTCTCTGACATTAAGGGAGGAACATAGACTGAGAGTGTTTGAGAACAGGATGTTGAGGAGAATATTTGTACCAAAGAGAGATGAAGTCACAGGTAGTTGGAGAAAACTGCACAATGAGGAGCTTCATAACTTGTAGTCTTCTCCAAGTATAATTAGAATGACCAAGTAAAGAAAGATGAGGTGGGTAGGTCATGTAGCACGAATGGGGGAGACGAGGAATGCGTATAGGATATTGGTAGGAAAGCCAGAAGGAAAGAGACTACAAGGAAGACCAAGGCGTAGGTGGGTGGACAATATTAGAATGGATCTTAGAGAGATAGGATAGATCTGGCTCAGGATAGGGATCAGTTGAGGGCTCTTGTGAACACGGTGATGAACCTTCGAGTTCCATAAATTCTCGAGTAGCTGCAGAATTGTCGGCTCCTCCAGAAGGGCTCAGCTCCATGAGTAAGTAAGTAATTAAGTCATGTAACAATGATTTTTCAACAATTTGGGTTACTTAGCGTCGAATTAAGCGTTCGGGAAAGGTTAGTAGGTGCGATTAGGATGAAGAAAGACGCGGTATATTTGAATGGTTTGTTTCGACATTCTCCTCGTGAACCTAAGAAAGGCCATTTCAGCCTCAGTAATGACAATAACCGGACCAAGAATCCAGCAGTTACTGCAGCAATGCAAATAAACGGCATTTCTTCCATACCGTTGTGTTCGTCGGAACTGTCGAATGTTTCACGAGCTTACGAAGTTCGGATTATCAAGTGTTACTGCCAGTTTCTTTATGACTTACTGGGAATTCCTTCAAGGAGTAACCCTGTGTTAGGAAGTGAAAGTGTCAGACATTTAAAGCCGGAGGCGGACGGCTTTTTTCTTTATTTCTTTCCTAAATTTACTTGCACATTTCTTTCATTTTTCATTTTCTGTACATTGTGATTTGCCAGTGCCAAATTTCGTCGAGGTCCTTTCAGTTACAATTTAATACGAAGGGTTCTGCATGACAGATGTGCTGTCCCCTTTAGAGTTCATTCCATGCCCTTTGTGCAAATTACCCATATTGAAACTAACGAGTTATACTGATGTGTTTTGTTTCCGTGCAGTATTGATTGCAATTATTACAGCCAGAACAGTATTACCGAGGCGGACGAATGGAACACTAATACTGCTCCATATGAATAGCGAATTTAAATTTATCTTCTTATGCAGCTTTTTTACGATAAAGAACTAAATTGGCCATTAGTTTTCTTGTTGCTTCTGTGAGAGGTTTTCTGTGAAATACGTTTGTGCTAATAGGTAACGTTATAATTTACTGTCTACCCATCAATTCCGTGAACATAAAAATGAGAGAACGTTACTTTGTATCTTCATAACAGCCTTGTTAATTTCATTGAAAACAAAAGAGAGAAGGTTTGTGCATTTCATCGCTACTTCAGTCAGACCTGGTCATTTGAGCGACTGTATGTTTTAGGAGGTAATCTTTGAAGAATAGCCCTTATAGTAAGGGTAAGGTAAAGATAAAGATATCCCTGTAACAGGTCGTGAAGGCGGGTAGGGTTGTGAGACGTCAAGGCTCCCACATTTTCTCTAGACAATCGGCTCACAGATGACGGTAAGGTCAGCCTTACGCGCCCGCCGCCCTTTAGCGCCCAGGAAGATTCCTGGTACTCATTTCTGTTAGAGGCTGAGTCGACGCCAGGTCCATAATGCGGCTGGAAGGATTAGGTAAATTGGAAAAATCCACCCCATCAAGACTCGAAACCCGCGACATTCTGGTTTGTAGCATAGAACCTCAACCAACTACGCTACTGCGTAGTCCTCACAGTTCAGAGATAAACAGAGTTCATGGCACAGCCTTCTTCATAGCGAATTGTTCATGTCAGAGCTAATTTATGGCGGATAAAGTCCACATCGTAAAAAAATCTTGTTTACTCTCTGACTCTGGAGATGGAAATAGTCACCGAAACGTCGGTAACCAACCCCGCATTGACACGTCTGATCGCCCGGAAGAATTTATTGTATACTGTCGCCGTGGAAACTTAAAAACATATATATCAAATTGTATTGTATTTTTACGTCACTAAATTGCTATCAATATACACGTAATATTCATACAAATACAAACGTATATTTTATGTATGTTACAATAAGATGTAGCGGGAAACAGACCGTGTAGAGGAAACTGCATTCAGCTGGATCGGGCCTCAATCCAACCTCAAGTCTTGGTGTTCCATATATTGACCTTTCTAACGCTGTTGCCAGTCTTGGTTATCTGCTGCACATTCTCCAGAGCGTTCCTTGTCCATCGTATCCAGTTCTACTGCAGAGGTGCTCTTCGTTCCCTTTAACTGGAAACGAAGGAGTTTGTATAAATACTAGAGTTTCCTGTGCTTCTCCCCAAGTTCACCTTGCTGTTACTCTCCTGTGTATTATAGTTCTTGTTAAACCTGGCCATCTACATTTTTGGTTTAAATCTACGTAGATCTACCAAAAGATAGGAAGATACTGGAAACTTATTTTCATAGTAGACCGTATACTCGTTACGTAATAGAATATAAACCAAAAAGTATACTCTAAATAAAATACTAAAGGGAGAAACAAAGATGGGTCGAGAACGAGAGAGCAGTAGAAGAAAGGAAGAGAGGAGAAAAGAAAGCAAGACGGAACAAAAACTAGCAAACAGATACACCGAGAATGAATGTATATGCATATAAACCTACACAGGAACCATATGTTGTATTTTCACCCTTCATATCAGCAGAAAAGTTCTCTGAACTTAAGATTACAGAGTTCATCATCATTGGCGACTAGTAAAACATCCAGAATTTATTTTTCCCCTTCGAGACAGAGTCAAATTACTACCAGCCGAGTTACCTAACCTAGCCAATCCCACAGTCACGGTAATCTACACTGAAATAATAATACATCACAGATGTTCCTGCTCATTCTGCAGGAAGTATTGTTTGGAAGTCAAATATTACAAACATGGCGACAGTGCGAAACTTTGACATAGACAATCGGTACATGAGCAGTATATCCTTCAAAGAAAAGTGAGACAAAATAGCAGTGATGACAGCGTGTCTGTGGAACTAAAATTCTGTGCAGTACAAATGCAGGCTTCATGCGTCAAGCTATGAATTGCTTGTTGTATGTTGCATTGCTCACTTGTGCCATCTGAAGGGATGTTTCTATATCAGAGAATGTACAATAGATTATATTGTTTCCACAATTATCTCTTGATTTTAGCAAGCCAATGTATCTAATTTGTGAATGGTGAAGAAGAAGAATAAGATTGTAAACTGTATTTTTAAGTCCGGTTCATTCAGCGTTTCTGTTTGTAGCCTCAATGGAAATTAAATGTCTTTCACATACACCTTAACTGCATAGTTCATACCCCCAGGCGCGAATAACCAAGCTGTTGGGGCGCGCGCCTCTAGACCCATTAACACTTTGCATGCCTACGTGTGGATGAAGCCCTGGCTTTCCTTGGGTCTGTTGCTATAATGACAGCCTGTCGCCTGAAGATTGAAATACAACCCACTCGCGAGACGTCATGTGCATAATACGAGCGTGCCTGTGCAGAAAACTGTTGTCTGCAAATATTGGCCATTGTGGCTGTCTGTGTTTTCTTCGACTCAAAGCAAGTAATTTGCATTACCTTAAGGATACAATTCATACTTGTGGGGCTGGACGCATGAAGAGAACTGTATTCTCGGACTAAAATTGCGTGCCTCTGGAATTACTCATACGTAAACTTATAGTGCATTATGTATAACTTTTTTACACAGGCTCTACGGTCCCTTGGGCCCTGGCCTCTGTTTTTNCAAGTATGCTGTACTAACTGAAAGAGATCTCTTTCGCTTTGTGCCCTGTACTCTCTTTGCACGAGTAATTATCGGTTTAAATTAACACCTCAGGGAGGCTACTCGAAGGATGGCATCACCGTTATATGTTAATGAACAGAGTACAGCCAGTCCTTACTGTGCTTTATATATGCTGGGAGCCGGTTACAGTAGTCGCGCCGTCTAAGGCATGACCTGTCTTCGCTCGCTCGGACGTTGGGATCGTGTGTTCGAATCCCACTTAAGGCAATGATGTTTGGTGTGTATGCGTTTATTCTGTTTTTGTGTCGTCCTGTGT